>NC_073692.1:57625360-57647201 GCF_029784155.1 Uranotaenia lowii
GGGTAAAAAAAACGAAGGTCATAAAATCTTCATATAAATCCCCCCCCTCCCCCCCCAACGCAGTTTTCTGTACGGCTCTGCATTTTGTTGACACCCGGCATGGCTATAGACACTATAATTTCATATATGAAATTATAGTGTCTAATAGGCATGGCGGACTCTGAAGGAAACGCCCATCCGCCATTTGCTGCATTGAAAAGCAAGAAGTGTAAGATATAAACACTGTTGCCGTATTTGCCCCAGCAGACTGAGAAACTGCCCAGACCACGGTGCGTCTTAGTAATGCCTTTTACCTATTTGAGTTTGAACCACTCTTTCTTAAGCGTGCTGATGGTTTATTGGATAGCGTATGCGCCTTGGGATCTGAAGGTATTTGGTTCGATTCCCGAGTCAAAAAATTTTAATTTTTTATTTTGATTATCTCTAATATATAAATGATTGCTGGTGCTGCTGCTTCGAGGCGCCACTAGCAACTTTTTTTATGCCATAATAAGTATGATATGTATTTCGTAAAGAAAACGGTTTCAACTATTTTGTTTTTTTCCCGTTTTTGAAAGGGTTGTGTAGAAAAAAAAATGCATTCTTTTGAGACTAAAATCATTTTAATTGTGCAGCCCAGTTTCGCAAAAACGTTCTTGACATTTTTAAAATGGCACATACAAATCCACGGACATCAACAGAACTCGTCGAGCTGAGTCGATAGGTACCTATAAAGGTATGTCTAAGACCCATAATTAATGATCTCTCAAATCGACCGATAACCAAACCTTTCTGTTAGAAAGGCAAAATCGTCGGACTTGGTCCCTACCTTCATGATGGAACTATTCGAGCTAGAGGTCGGCTCCACTACGCAAAGGTGTCAGAGTCACGCAAACATCCGTGGATACTAGACCACCACCACCCCCTTGCGGAGATGATTGTCCGAGAGTATCACCTCCGCCAATTCCACGCTGGTCATCAACTGCTAATCTCATCAGTCAGAGAGCGATTCTGGCCCACAAACATCTCTAACTTGGCTAGAAAAGTGATTCATTCCTGCGTTCAATGTTTTAAATCAAGGCCAAAGGTGACAGAACAGCTCATGGGAGATCTACCAACCGAAAGAGTGACTGAAGCATCTGCCTTTCTCAGAGTTGGTGTGGATTATTGCGGTCCATTTTTTATCAACTATCCCAATCGTCGGACCACACCGATAAAGTGTTACGTTTCGATATTTGTATGTTTAGTTACCAAGGCAGTTCATCTTGAACTGGTAATGGACTTAACCACACAAGCCTTCATAGCGGCACTCAGAAGGTTCATTAGTAGACGGTCGAAGCCAGAGCTCATAATGTGCGACAACGCAACAACGTTTTTTGGTGCCAGTAGAGAACTGAAGGAGCTAGTTCAAATGTTTCACAATAAAAAATTCCAAGAATTAGTTGTTCAAGAATCGTCAAACGAAGGTATCGAATTCCGATTCATTCCCCCACGCACACCTAATTTTGGAGGGCTTTGGGAGGCCCAAGTAAAGGCATTCAAAAACCACTTCAAAAAGTCTATAGGATTGCGTACACTCAACGTCGATGAAATGACAACTGCACTTGCGCAAATTGAAGCAGTTTTAAATTCTAGACCTCTAACACCTATGTCTAGCGATCCCTCAGACTTTCGGGTACTAACTCCAGGACATTTCCTGGTACAACGACCACTTACAGCTGCTCCTGATCGCGATGTAAGCGAAGTATCAACTAACAGGCTAGCGATGTGGCAAAGAGCACAACAGCTGTCACAACAGTTTTGGCGGAAATGGAGGACACAATACCTATCTGATTTACAAAATAGAACTCGGTGGACAAAGCAACGGAATAACATCAAAGAAGGCATGTTGGTTTTACTTAAGGAGGACAACGTTCCTCCTCTTCGGTGGCCCTTAGGCCGCATCATCCATATTACTCGTGGTAGTGACGGCAACGTGCGCGTAGCAACAGTGCGCACGCAAGACGGTTCATTCGATCGTGGGATTTCTAAAATCTGTGTCTTGCCGATTAGAGACAATGAGAAAGACTGAACAGCTCTTAACACTACATATTACAGATGTTACCTCCCACCAAAACCCACACAAAATAAGTATTTGACTGTAAATTTGTTAGTTCATGTTTAATAGTTTTTAAAACATATGCATGCATCATTTCGTGACGTCTTGTCAACAATTTACAATTGGTTAATCGATAACAGTTCGTTCAATCTGTTTACATGGGCAATTAATGTTGTGGGATATCTCTTCTAAAAGAATTTCGAACTTATTCTATTTTTCGACAAGCTAAATCATCGCAGAATCATGCTCCATTCCAACGGTCATCACGTCATCCAAAAATCACTACACGGTCATCCAACATAATAATCGTCGAACAGCTTCAATTTCATCCACTATTTTACTGCATTGACACGGCCTAGTCATTGCGTTGGCTATTCGAGCGACCCCTTGCTGCTTCATATGGAACATGCATCACAGTTGCTCACTCACAAGATCATCTTGTCATCTGCAAACACACATAATCATTGAGGATAACGACCGATTTCCATGAAGAAATGCACTTACCTGCATCCAATTACGAGATGGTTAATCCTATCGACTCCAATCGCACGGCACATACATCGCAGCTGTTCGTCCCCGGGAAACAACTAATTGATCCAAATTCGAGGCAAACACACAACGAGCATCGTTTGTTTTTACCAAAATTGTCCACAACAGCAAGAGCATCGCAGCTAGTTCCACAGCATCGTCTCGATCAAAATGTAAACAGTTGACGGCAAACTCTCCAACATCTATGCCACGGGCCACGGAGCATGGTAATCAAAGAGAGAAGGTTCTTATCGTCCATGGGCGTATCAATCAAAGGGGCCCTGAAGAATCAGAGTTTTTTTTTGCTTAGATTAGTATAGTTAGATTCCATAATAATTTATTGTTATTTGTTAGTTTATGTAGGAATGCGAATTGAAAACGATTTATGTTATATAATGTCAAATTTGATTGAAATCCATATGGTTTCAACGGGGGCGGCATGTTCTGGATTGATAATAGTTGCCATAATGTCAGAACCACCCTATCTGAAAATGCTGTCAGTTGAATTCTCTCATAGAGATTTGGAATCTCCCGGCCGATCATTGCCGATCGATTGCCGATTATTAGTATTTTTATGTTGATAAAGTTAGTTGCCGCTACCCTTCAACGAGCTCACATCGCGAAGAAAACAAATTGTCTGGTTGACTGCCAAAAATAAAAAGTCTTGATATTACCTGAAGTATAAGTGCATTTGCTATATGAAAGTTATCCGTTAATTCCCGGGTCAGTGCGCGAAAACCAAACTTTCCGTGCACAATAGCAATTGCGATGGCGACTTCACACAATAGTTTTTGTAATTGTCCAAATGCACCTTTATTGTCCGAATTCACTACGAGTGTCCAAAAAACGGGTTTTCATCCGGCTCGAAGGACCAATGTTCCGGATCGTCCGAGATGACGGTAGTGGACTGTATATCTGCTGCTGTTGAACGATCGGAACTGCCACTAAACACTTCAACACGCTGGGGGATCGAAATGATATTCGTCCTTAGGTGGGCAATAAAGGCGCCACAGTGAATGCAAATATTCCGTTGTGCATCTCATCACTGTGGCGCCTTTATTGCCCACCTAAGGACGAATATCATTTCGATCCCCCAGCGTGTTGAAGTGTTTAGTGGCAGTTCCGATCGTTCAACAGCAGCAGATATACAGTCCACTACCGTCATCTCGGACGATCCGGAACACATATAAAGAATCCTGAAAAGGTACCGAAGTATCCTCCTCATGATTCTAAATATGCCGAGATACTCCGGCTGGCTTGAACCCACAATCCATTGTATATCAGCTTTCCGATCGTTTGATGCCCTGCCCAACCCCCCAAAGATCCCCAATAATAGAGTTAAGCTACTTTGAACATTCTATCAATAAATAATTATGCATTTTTATTCATCTTACCTTGAAACCATTTTGAACAAAAAAAATTGAATAAAATGTATAAGAATTTGATACTTAGCTGAATTTTCTGGATCTTGATTAATGCCGCATTTTTTTTAAAGTTTTTCCATATAATTTCAATCACAGTAACCATTGTACAACTTCAAGCACCTTTTCACCATGTGGATGTTGAAAATCGCCCAACGAGCAGTACATATACAGTATAGCAATTTTTATAGAATGCTGCTCATCGAGTCGACATTTCTGTTATCAATTCCTAGCCATTACCATGATCACAAATCCAAAAACCTTACAGGTTTTGATCAACTGGTTCAACTTATAAATCTTAAAACTTATCAGACAATTCACGGTTCCGATATCCTGTGTTTAGACACGCACACAAACACGAACCATTTAAAAAAAAACACATGCATTGTGAAAATCATAATCTTTAACCATCATATGAACTCATCGCGCATCGCCCAACTTTTATTTCCCTTAGATTTTTGAACCACTCCCCACTAGCACTGGAACTTGAATTTTTTCTCTTTTTCACCATGTTTCCTTCTGTCTCTTTAAAATCAGGCAATTTCTGAAAAACAAGTGAAAGTTTTCCCCTTTTTATCACTGTTTAAAACCAAAACTAGCTGGATCCACGACTCCAAACGACTGATATTCCTTTTTTTCACAATCGCCGAACGTGCATATTCTTCTCAGATCTACATAAAGGCAAGTAAAAAATTTCACTGCACTGTTGAACTTATGAAACTTAGACATGAAAATCAAGAAAAAATAAATTTTGAGGAATCACGAAGCAAAACGCGACCGCGGAACAAATTGCAACCGCACTCGAGCCAGCCTGATACATATTTCAACATATTTATAAAATAAGTCTTTCGAAATAAACCAACTTTACTAGGAGAATGTTTTTGGGATGGAGAAATGTTTCTAAGCTCATTCGAGGACCCAGTGAGGGGAATGAACAGGGAAGAGGGGGCTTTCATACATTTTTTGCCTACCTTGATTACATTTTTAGCAAATGAGGTCAAATTTTTCATAAGAAAATGTATAAAAATAAGAATTAAGACATTTCCAATGCAGCCGTACATTTTTTTTACACTCGAGAAATGATCGAGCAAATTTTTCACAGATGAGATTGGTGGTAAGGTTATTTTAATTTTTAAACAGGGTGACTCTCAAAATGTTATTTTTAATTACTTGGAACGTGACCAAGCTAATAGATTCAATTTGGGCGTGGGAGAGGAATTTTATACATGTAAAACATTTATCATGGCAGAATTCAGGAACCTATGAATACATCAATATAGAGTCTTTATATAAGATACAAAATAATGTTTGAAAAACATATTTTAGGACAGGATTTTAAAAACAGAAAAGAATATTTAAGGAAACAAGAATGAATCTCTTCGATTAAATTTCCATCAATTTAAGGAGGTGTAGCAAAGCACACCGCATAAGATAGTAAAATATATTTCCAGCTGAATTTTCACTTGAAGAAGAGGTTTAAGTTCTTTCTTCAACAAAAAATTATAATTTATTATTGATTTCATAATCAAAATCTTGTGAATATTTTTTATAAATTCAAATCTAGATTTTTAAACACAACTAAATCTTTAAAATGATTCCAAACATTATTTCATATTTGGGATAAAAAAAATCATTTTGAATCCTGAATCAAAATTATGAAAGTACATATAAACTCCTAGAGGAAGAATGACCTGAATGGGTTAAATTCCATTAAAAAAGAAAAAAAACTACGAACTCTTGCAATTTTATTCCTCAATAAAATACTCACATTCATATTTTAATCTAGATAATCAAACTTTACTTCAAGCTGAATGTGAATCTGAGTTTTTAATTTCATTTATTCCGAGTGGGAAAGTTAGGTTCAAAATCAAATCTGAGTTCCGAAATCGAAAACGATTTTTTATTTTGAGTTAACAAAAGCATTTCATTTGGAACTTTTGGACGACCATGCCGGGGTAAGTAGCGGTATTTACAATCGGATCATGAAAAATTGGGAAAAGTAATGGTTTGTTCTGGATTAAGTATCTATTTAGATAAAATTGGATCCCGTGCATTGCAACTTAAATAACACACATTAATCATTGAAAGATACCATACCGTACTATACCATTTCAAAATTTGTGACTGATCGAGCAATAAAGTAACGTATTCAACCAGGAAAACAAAAATTCGCTGAAAATTGAAAATCTTCTAAGAAATCAAAAAAAAAATCTTCCGTCCCCAAGAAGCGGAGTTAGTGAAAACATCAGCAGTCCATAACAATTGACGTGATAACTTTTCTCGCTTAGCATCTATCAAGCTGATCTCTTCAGCATTTGTAAACAACATATTCTTCATCACATTGAACGGAATTTGTTAAAAATTGATCCGTTTATGATTTTTAATGATTTTTTTTAAGTTGAACTATACGAAAAACCGTACCCCCTTATCCCGGTGTACCTTACGTGATTTTTTCTAGTAGATACGTAGCGCAGGTTGGAAAGTCATCAAAAATATAACTATCAGCCATTTCAAAAACGGAAGCAAGACAGTTGCAGCAATCAGAAACTGATTTACCGGTCTTCTCAAAACATCAATTGTGCGGTTGGTTCCGTGCCAGAACCTCCCTCAATGACGACGATGGCCAAAGTCGTGAAAGGTGTTGAATTGTGTTGCAAGTTTATTTCTTCATTTTTACCGGGCAATCCGGGATTTTGAGCTCAGCTGACAATTATTATTACCTTCTTCTACATCGGCTGCAGTTGGGAATAATCAGACGGCTCAACAGACAATTCGCCCACGCAGGCCATTTTTCGTTTGTTTGTTTTTTTTTTCAATTCGAATGGCATGAGGACAAAAATGGCCAAAGAGTTGGCCTCTTAAGCAAGCAACGACATGGTTCGTCCCATTTACGGCTAATGAAGCTGTAATATTATGG
Organism: Uranotaenia lowii; assembly: GCF_029784155.1. NCBI lineage: Eukaryota > Metazoa > Arthropoda > Insecta > Diptera > Culicidae > Uranotaenia > Uranotaenia lowii. The sequence continues at coordinate 57,632,304 of NC_073692.1, forward strand.
ATTGAGCTGCTAATTTATTGCGTTGATTTCTTTGGAGGCACTTTTCATTTGCTTATGGGAATTTTGCGATAAGATCAGTTTAAAAAATTAATGCAGGGCACGATGGATTTATACCGAACTTTTGTACTTGTATTTGCGGAATATACATTTTGGTGAAAAATTACAATCTGTGAACAATTCTGATGTTTACCATTTTAAAAATTAATAACAGTTTATCAAACTTGCTGGAATCGAAGAAAAATTTTTTGAAAAGTTGATGTTCAAGACAATTCTTCTAAATTTTCAACATAATTCAAATTAAAATTAAAAAAAATGACAAAAATTGCGAAATGACAAAAATGGCAAAAATGAAAAAAATGAAAAAAATGACAAAAATGACAAAAATGACAAAAATAACAAAAATGAAAAAAATGACAAAAATGACAAAAATGACAAAAATGACAAAAATGACAAAAATGACAAAAATGACAAAAATGACAAAAATGACAAAAATGACAAAAATGACAAAAATGACAAAAATGACAAAAATGACAAAAATGACAAAAATGACAAAAATGACAAAAATGACAAAAATGACAAAAATGACAAAAATGACAAAAATGACAAAAATGACAAAAATGACAAAAATGACAAAAATGACAAAAATGACAAAAATGACAAAAATGACAAAAATGACAAAAATGACAAAAATGACAAAAATGACAAAAATGACAAAAATGACAAAAATGACAAAAATGACAAAAATGACAAAAATGACAAAAATGACAAAAATGACAAAAATGACAAAAATGACAAAAATGACAAAAATGACAAAAATGACAAAAATGACAAAAATGACAAAAATGACAAAAATGACAAAAATGACAAAAATGACAAAAATGACAAAAATGACAAAAATGACAAAAATGACAAAAATGACAAAAATGACAAAAATGACAAAAATGACAAAAATGACAAAAATGACAAAAATGACAAAAATGACAAAAATGACAAAAATGACAAAAATGACAAAAATGACAAAAATGGCAAAAATGACAAAAATGACAATTTTGACAATTTTGACAATTTTGACAATTTTGACAATTTTGACAATTTCGACAATTTCGACAATTTTGACAATTTTGACAATTTTGACAATTTTGACAATTTTGACAATTTTGACAATTTTGACAATTTTGACAATTTTGACAATTTTGACAATTTTGACAATTTTGACAATTTTGACAATTTTGACAATTTTGACAATTTTGACAATTTTGACAATTTTGACAATTTTGACAATTTTGACAATTTTGACAATTTTGACAATTTTGACAATTTTGACAATTTTGACAATTTTGACAATTTTGACAATTTTGACAATTTTGACAATTTTGACAATTTTGACAATTTTGACAATTTTGACAATTTTGACAATTTTGACAATTTTGACAATTTTGACAATTTTGACAATTTTGACAATTTTGACAATTTTGACAATTTTGACAATTTTGACAATTTTGACAATTTTGACAATTTTGACAATTTTGACAATTTTGACAATTTTGACAATTTTGACAATTTTGACAATTTTGACAATTTTGACAATTTTGACAATTTTGACAATTTTGACAATTTTGACAATTTTGACAATTTTGACAATTTTGACAATTTTGACAATTTTGACAATTTTGACAATTTTGACAATTTTGACAATTTTGACAATTTTGACAATTTTGACAATTTTGACAATTTTGACAATTTTGACAATTTTGACAATTTTGACAATTTTGACAATTTTGACAATTTTGACAATTTTGACAATTTTGACAATTTTGACAATTTTGACAATTTTGACAATTTTGACAATTTTGACAATTTTGACAATATTGACAATTTTGACAATTTTGACAATTTTGACAATTTTGACAATTTTGACAATTTTGACAATTTTGACGATTTTGACGATTTTGACAATTTTGACAATTTTGACAATTTTGACAATTTTGACAATTTTGACAATTTTGACAATTTTGACAATTTTGACAATTTTGACAATTTTGACAATTTTGACAATTTTGACAATTTTGACAATTTTGACAATTTTGACAATTTTGACAATTTTGACAATTTTGACAATTTTGACAATTTTGACAATTTTGACAATTTTGACAATTTTGACAATTTTGACAATTTTGACAATTTTGACAATTTTGACAATTTTGACAATTTTGACAATTTTGACAATTTTGACAATTTTGACAATTTTGACAATTTTGACAATTTTGACAATTTTGACAATTTTGACAATTTTGACAATTTTGACAATTTTGACAATTTTGACAATCTTTATAATGTTTACAATTTCCACAATATTAACAATTTTTTAAATTCCTTCAAATTTTTATTTTTCCTATAATTTTTAGATTTTCCCAGTTTCACATTTTTTACAATTTCCTTGATTTTTATTTGTTTTACAATTTTTACAATTTTCACAATTTTAACATTTTTTTCACTTGCACAATTCATTTTTTGACTTTGTAGATACCCACAGAAACCTTGTTCCCATAATACTAAAATTCATTAAGACACGACTGACTCGTATCCACACTTCCGATGTAGCAATTTCTCAATTTAATTCAACTATTTGTTAATTGCTTGTGTTATCACTTTTTTTCTGCTTTGGGTTTGTCTCTATCGCTTCATCGATCCCACCCAACGGTGCAATTCAGTGCAGTTAGCGAGCGAATGGTGGCACGCCAAAGGATTTTGCCCATCATCAGCTCAAGTTGCATGTAGAGGTATATTTGGCGGAAGTTTTGGCACACATTGCAATGAAATTTTCAGGCGAAAAAAAATGTAATAAAAGTTTTGAACTCATATCCGAGGATTTTTTTTCTCCCATTTGTGCCCTTCCGTGCCTATTTGGTGTGTAGATAAAACCTCCCGAAAAAAATCCAATTAATGTAACTAACTGTATGATGTCGAGCCCCGTGAGCAGAGGAAAAAGCTGCAAAAAAAACGCCTAAAATTGTGAATTTGCAAACACGTGTGTATGTGGGGGTGTTCGTGTGAGCAGCCGGATATTTCTTGCGGGGGTGCGAGGAATGTTTTGCCGAGTGAGTGAGAGTGCATACATAGATTGGGTTGCATTCTTGTTGTTGCCCTCAGCGCAGTGCACTTGCAACGACCGAGCTGAGATCTCAACTGAGGCCAGAAAAGGGGGGGTCCCAGGACAGGACGAATCAAGGGAGGTTTGGCAGTCTGGGAAAAACGAGTGTTGTAATTGCAACACAACAGAACTTTGGGCCTGGGGGCAACATTTCTCAGGAAGCGGGGGAGATCGTCAGAGAGAAAGAGAGATAGAAGGATCGAGATGGTGAAAATTTGCCGGCAAATAGAAATTAGAAAGTTTTTAATTAAATAGTTTTGCGTTTACAGAGCTGGTAATTAGCTGTGATGTTTGAAATTTTTTCCCTTCTTCTGCATGCCTCGAGGCAGCATGGATTCGTTTGTCTGGCTGTGCATTGATGATATGTGCAAGTTTTCGAGGCGTTCGACTAGAATATTCAATGAAATGTGAAAAAGTTTTCTTTAGATTTGTTTATCTATCCAAATAGGAATACTTTGGCCCTGTGCAAAGATCAACGAAACCATTTCTGGTTGGAACTCATTCAATGGCCTTAAGTTTGTTTGATGGTTTAAATTGACTATTTTATGCTTAGGACTTAAATGCTCAGGACTTTAACAAATAATGAATTGTAGTATAATATTTTCAATATTACGTCAACGTTTACTTTCAAATGAAAATTGAGGTCAATCAAACAATCAAAACATTATTAATTTAGTTAATGACCGTTTTCTAATTTCAGATTTCAATTAGGCGCCCTAGGAAAATGTCATCTTATCCTTACTTTCATCTCCACTCCAGCTGGTCACTCGTATCAGCAATTTTGTCAAATTCATCTGCCTAGCGTCAAACGATTTTCTCTCATCAGTCCACCTCTAGCAAACATTTCGACTTGATGAAATGTTATCCTCTCAAATAGATCATAACAAAAAAAAAAACACAATTATGCATTCATCTTTGATAGGAGCTTTTTTCCATTGGGATTCTTTATTTTATTCAAAGCTGGCTGGATGAAAAAAGAAACCAAAACACATAAAAAATATACCTTTGCCCCGATAGAAAGATCACAATCGGAAGCGTTTGGAGTTAGTTAATTGAATTGCTTCGACACAGTCATAATAAAACCTTATAATCGAACCATAAAATGGCATTCATCAAAATCGACAGAAATAGTATTGACGGTCGGGGAATTAGACTAAGCATCATTAACTGAATGTTGATTGAGCTTGTGTCATAAAATGCAACTCTTTCTCCTCGGCTGGATTCAATCAGGAGTGAAACTGATAACGATTCGAAATTTCATTAGGGATGAAATGTGTAGAATGATTCAAAATGGAAATGGAAAAAAAATATATCAAATTATCGTTTAAAAAAATGTTTAAAGGTTGTGTAGGTGGAATACTTTAGGGGAAAATGTTCACATTGAAAAGGGAATTAAATACTCTTATATGTAATGTGAGCCTACTTGGATGAATAGTTCTACTCGAAAGATTTCTGTAGTTAAGTGGTTTTTGATTATCTTAAAACGGAGATCCGCGAGACTGTTCTTCAAGAAGTTCGATACTTTCTAAGGGTCAATCCGCTTTACATGAATGTTTGCGCTACTCCAATCTTCGATCCAGCAAAAGGTTCTTTCAGAGCTCCGGCAGCTGTATCTTCTGCCTAACTCAAGTGACGCAGAGAGAACTCAGCAGTGAAGGATAACATCAGCGCGCGACAGCCAAAGTTGCTTTGTGCTGTAGGTACTGGAGCCGCCAATAGTAGTCTTTCTCAAACTCTGCTTCATTTTGGCTATATCTGTCTGGTAACATACAAAATACTCCCGATGAAACAGTTTTGCTGGTTGCCCGCTCACAGCTGAGAACCGCTGAGGTTCAACTCGTAAAGTTAATACCCAAAGGCCGCGCCGTTTGTACACTCTCGTTTATTTCCTTCAAAGTTGGTCTTTCACTCGATCTGTAACAAAAAGCGCTGTCGTCTGAATACTGGCTCACTGGAATCCGTTTCCGCCAGTTTATTGAAAACACCTCTGAGCGGGGTTTTCTCAATTCTAAGCAGCCTTGCTTAGATTTCAAAGCGAATCATATGACACCGTTTGCAACCCCAATTTAAACGATCAAGTCAATTTCACTGATCCCACCGAATTCAACTCTTATTTAATCCGCTTCAATGACTTGCCAAATGCCTGCAGCCTCTCTCTCATCTGCAACACTCGCATGCCTTCTCCTTAGACACAACAGGAACAAGGTCGCTCAGCTTTCCGTATATTAAATATCAAAATACTACAACCTGCCAAGACTTCGTTGTTGTAGCTGAGGACTATAATCTACCGAATTTGCATTGGAGTTACGCGGAAGATGCTTATGAATTTTTGCCAGTGAACTCTGTGGAACTTGCTGTTATCTAATCGACAATAGCTTCCGGGTTATCACAGAGGTGTTCCATCTTAACATGTTCGTCGCCACGCTCATTTTGGTTGTTTTACTTGCCGGGCCCAAAGAAAAACTCGGAACAAGAAAGCAACCAGGGAGAACTCCACTATTTGTAACGTGTGGCTAAACTGAGCGGCTGACTTGAGTGAGAGAGCGTCACATGCTTTTTGATGTGACGGGGCCTCCCAGGAAATACACCCGTCACCCGAATATGGGTGCCATGGCGACGAACGTGTTAAACGTTAACTGCAGAGTCCTTGACCTCATGTTACAAAAAAACATAGCCGACCAAGCTGAACTCATGCACTCACCGAAAGCAATTTCAAATACTAACCGTCATCATCATCCATCAATTTTACTCCTAGAGTATGGTTCTGATGAGCCTATGGACATGGGTATATGGGTAGCCCTTTCAGACAAAATTTAGACTTTGCGCACTGCAACGTCGAACGGGTTGCAGAATTATTAGATGATACAAACTGGCAATCAGCTGTCGAAGATATGAATGTTAATGATGCGGTATCTACTTTCTACGGTCAGCTTTGGAGCGTACTACGTGAGCACACACCCTTTGGACGATCCACCCTCCGTAAGCCTTATAAGCTTCCTTAGTGGAACTCTGAACTTCGAAAAAACCGCAATCTTGTTCGAAAAGCTCACAAACGCTACTTCCGAAGTAAAACGGATAATAATAAAGCACACCTATCCCTTTAATATTTGGAAATATATCAATAGCCGCCGCCTCACAAACTTTGTTATTTCATCTGTAACGTTGCAAGACCATACATCGGATACTGCTAGAGAGTCAGCTGATTTGTTTACAAGTTTTTCAGCAGCGTTTATAGTTCGCATAACTTAAACTGTAACGACGCCTACTTCGAATCTTTGCCTACCTGCCACATTAGGCTGCCATAACCTGATTTAACTGTGTCCCACAAGGAAGTGTGTTGGGTCCCTTGTTATTCATACTTTACATCAATGACATGAAAAAATGTTTACAGTATGGTCGTCTAAAGCTATTTGCGGATGACTCAGTATCCTATTGGAGTGGCAATGATTTGGAACACGTCATACAAGAAGCCAATGCGGATTTAAAAAATATTGCTAATTTTTTAAAACATCGAAAATTGTGTCTGAACCTCAGAAATCGCAAAATCGAAGTATGTTCAAACCTATCTATTCTATTGACGATTGCGTAATCGAAAGAGTACGTCAAGTCAAATACCTGGGAGTACAAATCGATGAAAAGCTAAATTTTGTAGCACATATCGACTATACTATTAAGAAGATTGCTATGAAATTCGGAGTACTTTGCCGAATAACATGACATTCTGGTCAAAATTAATCTACGTGAAATCAGTTAAAACGCCACAATTTGATTTTCGTAATGCGCGAGCAAAATTTTGATACGCTGCTCTTCTTCTTTGGACGGCGTTTTGACAACTGAAGAGTGAATTCCAAAATCAAAATAGGAGCAACATTCTACACACACAGTCAAAATGAGGGGTATTCAGGTTTTTTAAATGCAAAATTTAAAGAAATACGTCAAGTTGATATTGACCAAATTTTGACCGTATCACACTTTAGCTCAGTTGGCAAGTCTGTTGTCTCTTGAGCAGATGTCCGCGAGTTCGAGCCCAAGAGTAAACATCGATCACAGTTGTACCGGATAAGTTTTGCAATAACGATCCGCCAACTGTAACGTTGATAAAGTCGCGAATGCCATAATGATGGTAAAACGACTATAATCGAAACAAAAAAAAACAAAAATAAATAAATGCAAAGTTTAGGCGATCCTCTCCGAACTGCTAGGCAAAATCTTTAAATATCTATCATTAGTTTACCTTTTCAGATTGGATAACCACATTGCTAACACCAAATCAGGCTGCTATTTACTTTATTTCCATGGTGTTAAAACATTATTAGGATATTGCACTTTCGAAAAATCAATATTGTCCGGCCATACGCGGTGTCTCTCTATATTAAAACTGCATTTTCCAACCGATTTTTTTTTTTGAAAAATTTTCTCGGATTGTTTTGATTAAGATTTAGAAAGTTAAAAACATTTTTTCCAAGAAATATCTAAAAAAATGTCTATAATAAAGAACACTTTTTTCAGTGTATTCCTAATGATGCATGTGGTGGATATAGATTGGAAAATATAATTAAAAAAAAAGTGTGTGTTCGGATTCTTTGTATGAACATATTATTCTTAAAAAAGAGTTAATAATAAAAAAATAATGTTCTGGCATCACGGAAATTACGCCAATGAACTGGGGTATTAATGAACCCATTCATCAGATACAGTACGAAACATTGAATAGGTCGATTCACGCACTGCCTGGCCTCACTGGTTTTGACATTTCGCGATTCCTGTTTTGATTCCTTATTTTCCAATTCTACACGCATTCTACAGCAAACATTTGGGTCCTCATTCAATTCTCATTCACACGTTTTTAGTAATATTTCTCATCTCAATTCTGGGATAGAACAAAATTTTGAAAGCGAAATTAATTGTTAAGAAATTTTTAGTATCAAATAACGAAATATCTAATATTTTGTTTGTTAATCAAGCAAAAAATAGAAACATTGGAATAAATGGATTTAAACTTAAAAGTTAAACTATCCGACGTAATTTTTATACCTCAAAAATATCTTATTGTTAAAAATTTAGAATAGTTCAGCCTTATCTTTCAGTTTACATTTACCGTAGAATTTTGCAGTATTGGATTCTTCTGTCCTTGAATAGCAGTGTCGTACAAGTATGTGCATTTGTGTACAGCTTCCGGTCAAAATAACACAAAAAATTTCCGGACAATCGATTCGGCACATTCGAATTCCTTAGAAGTTTCCACATTTGGACATTTGATGGAATTTTTTATTTCAAGTAGACGCACTTTACCAGAATATTCAATGAAAAGTGGGTTGGTCCAGAACAAATTTGTTGAAGAAGGGGTTTGAAAACATGTTGAAACATTTTAATAAACAAATCTTCTTTTAGAATTTTTCTACGAATTTTCAACTTCTGTTCATTTCCAAAGAGATAAACATGAGAAACCAAAAAATGCGCTAAGTTTAATTCACAAAATGGAACTTGGTTTTTTGCTATCCTTAAACTGAGTTTTGAGTTAAATTTCTTCACCGTGCAGCTGCACGAAAAATTTCACCGCACCCCATTTCTCGTTCGTAAAATTTTGTAAACAGGACGTGCGAACTGTCACCACAAAAGGGAGAATAGGGGAGGAGCGGGCTATATGCGCCTATTAAGCAGAACACTGATTTAATCAAATATCACGTCGAATATGTGTACAAAAACTATATACACGTATGCAGGCATCTGTTTTCTATACAAGGGAGTAATTTTTATGTTAAAATTTTCTTCTGTTTCCAAGAAAACGATTTTATTGTAAGTGTTGTCGAAAACGCCGAACCTCAAACCGTGCGGGCTAAATGCGCCTATTTATGTTTTGAGCAAAATTTCTGTTTTTTGGGCAATATTTCCGTATAATTTCATTGAAACTGCTAGAAAGTAATAATTTCCGTACTACAAAGCTGAAGTTTTATAAAAATCTATGTATATTATAATTTTGTGGAATAAAACAAAAGTTAGGGTTGCCATACTATGGAGGCAGTTCATCCATGAGAAAAACTTTATCAAATCTGTCTTTAGATCTCCAATTCATTCTTAAGATGACATTCAGAGCTTAGATTTGAAGGTTCAATGATAAAAATCATTAATTTATCCTATTTAACCTGTTATTTTAGGATGGAGGCATTTTACAAACATGATGGGGGCATACAAAAACACTCTATTATTCCACTAAATAATCATTATTAAACGTCCACAAAAGCTGAAATATGTTTAATTTCTTAAGTTCATTTGAGTTAGAAACAAAAACCATCCTAGTTTTTGTTTTAAACTTCTTTACGTATAATTTTTAAAAGTCGAAATATTACATCAAAATGTATCAAAACCTTGTATGATTTTTTAAATTTTTTTGAGTTTATAAATTCATAAAATTCTTTCTTGCCTTATGCTCTAAGCGTATCACCCTCAAAATGCATTGGTCAGCTAAGCTGTCTAGTCAGCCATTTCGCCAAACAGCCGTAGGGTCATTTAACCCGATAGGCCCATTTAGGAAACCTTTCCCCTACGTCATCGTGAATCGACCCATTGTGCTAATGCGATTCGTGTAGTTCTAAGAGTGTGTGAGTGCAAAAGGTGACTCAACCAAATGCGAAAAATAACGGTCATTCTTTAGGCATCTTTTGCGAAGAATAGTTTGTAGTGCGCGAAAGAAAATTCGTAACAGTTTCTCGGTCACCACAATGCATACAGCTGAAGTGTTCCAAACTATGGCAATGCTCCGGGCTGGTAATTCCACCTCCTCGTGGTCCACGGCGGAAACGTGTCTGCAAGTCCGGCGTATTGCAGATGTACGGCCAAGAGAACTATCACTAAACCCACTAGAGGCCGTCGACGGGTCTGCCAAACCCGCGCGGAAGAAGTGCTGCACCCGGATACTTAGGTACCAGTACTCGGGTGTGAGGGTGAGGGTCCAACACGCGTTCGGGGGGTCATGGCCCTGAAATGCGGACGTGACTGGAGGGAGAGCGCTCGCCAACTCGTTTTGCGTTTCGGTGGGTATTGACCCGACTCGCAAAACGAGTAGATGCGCAAAGTGGTGGCCAATGATGAGCCGATCACTTAGGGACGTGTTTTACATGTCAGTGTCAGAGAGGCACAGTATGCCGGAGGTGTCAGGATTCGACACACGTTTCAGGAAGTGTTTCGCCTGAACCGCGAGTGTGACCTGATGAGGGCGGTCTACAGCTCGATCTGCGCTTCGGGAAGTAAAGCACCCGACTTGAAGATTGAATAGTTGCGCTGAGTGGTGACTTAAGTCAGCACTACTTGTGAGTTCGGAGGAGTCTAAGACCTACACGTGGTTTAGGAGGCTTACACACCACCCCCACCCTCTGACCCGCGTGTTCGAATAGAGAAAGTGTCGTCGACAACTCGCTTTGTGTTTCTGGACTTCCTGGACTAGATCCACAAAGCTTGTAATTGCGCTACAAGGGGACCTCATTAACACGAAGAGATGTCGGGTCCTAACTCATCAGCATCGAGTTGTGTTAGAATGAGGTATTGCTGACAGAGGAATCGGAAACGAGTATTGCCTTGGAGCGCACTAGCGCGAATTGACCTCCCACTATTGAAGTATAGTGTGTCAAAAAGTTCGCGGTGGGAACAAAGGTCAGTGGCCCCAGGTGGACTTTATGGTGTAGGGGGTACAGTGTTCCTTAGCATTGTACCATGAGACGTCCAATTGCACCGATGGACCCAGAGTAGCAAACTGGGGGGACGCGGTGGCTCGTCGTGCCTTGGAATACTATGCGTAAAATGGATTTACCACCTGGAATTTGTTAAAACTAACATTATCCTAACTTTATTATCAACGAATTGTTAAACAATGGTTTTAACTTAAAACATGATAAGTTTTTACCTGTAATGTATTACAAAGTTTTTTGTCAGAGATTTAAAAAACGCACCCTACGCGACACAACTGAATCACAACGGGGATTAAACTAATCTTAATCTAGATTTTCAAGTTTGAGAGATACAATAAAAATAATCATTTGATTTTATCACAGTTATTGTTTGGATTTCAGCACTCTTTCCTTAAAAAAAATTGTTAAATGGTTTTTAAAAATCTTTTAGAATTTTAATTTGTACGAATTTGACATGGTGTTTGTCTATGTTATTACCTACTTAAATTGTTTGGTTCACTGATTACACTAGTTTACAGCATTTTTGAACTCAGTGAACTGAAGGTCATTTCCAATGTGAAATCGGGCGCTGAATCCGAAAATGAAATTCAAAAAAATCTCAGTAGAACCGTTTTTGAGTTATGCTCCAAATATGAAATGTCGAAAAAATAAAAAAAGTTCTTGTACTTAGATTAAAATATCTCGGACGGCAAAACAGTAATTTGAAATCCCTCTTTTGCATATTGAAGGTCAATAAGTTTTCTATCGATCATCTGAACACAGTTTTTGCGTTTGACCAACAGTATTGCTGATATTAGTGGCTTTATGAGAAAAAAAATTATAAAAAACGCATTTTTTTAGAGAAAATTTTGTTTCAATGAAAGTTTTAGACTCGATGGTAGCATTTAAAAAATCTGATTTTCTTTTGTGCTTAAATGTCAATTTAAAACAAAGATTTCAAGTGATTATTTATCAAAATCGGTTGAAAATTGAAGCAGTTATGGCTACTTTACCATAACTGAAATTTTTGGAGTTTTTAATAATTTAACGAACCGCAGTACACTTATCATAGTATAGGAAGAATGAAACATGATAAACCTCACTCGCTCCAAGTCAAAATTATTTATTAGCTTACCAGAAGGTCACATGCCAAGTTTCAGGAAGATCTGACCATAGGGAGGGGTTGCTTAAGTCTCAAACGTGAATAAAATTTTGAGGTATTTTGCCCGCAAGGAACGAAAAATACTGGTTTTTCATCAATAACTTTTTTCATCACTAGCTGATTGTTTTTTATGGTTGATTTTCTTGAAGCCTAAGTTGAGACAAATATTTCACCCGAAGACTGTAACTCGATTGGATTTGAAACAGAAAAGTTATTGCGGTTCAAAGGCCGCAAATTTTGTCTAACACGCAATGAGTACTTTTTACGCATTGCGTTTTATACGACAATTTTCGACCAAAATACGATCTTTGAACCGCAATAACTTTTCTGTTTCAAATGCAATCGAGTTACAGTCTTCGGGTGAAATATTTGTCTCAACTTAGGCTTCAAGAAAATCAACCATAAAAAACAATCAGCTAGTGATGAAAAAAGTTATTGATGAAAAACCAGTATTTTTCGTTCCTTCCGGACAAAATACCTCAAAATTTTATTCACGTTTGAGACTTAAGCAACCCCTCCCTATGGTCAGATCTTCCTGAAACTTGGCATGTGACCTTCTGGTAAGCTAATGAATAATTTTGACTTGGAGCGAGTGAGGTTTATCATGTTTCATTCTTCCTATACTATGATAAGGGTACTGCGGTTCGTTAAATTATTAAAAACTCCAAAAATTTCAGTTATGGTAAAGTAGCCATACCTTCTTCAATTTTCAACCGATTATGATAAATAACCACTTGAAATCTTTGTTTTCAATTGACATTTAAGCACAAAAGAAAATCAGATTTTTTAAATGCTACCATCGAGTTTAAAACTTTCGTTGAAACAAAATTTTCTCTAAAAAAATGCGTTTTTTATAATTTTTTTTCTCATAAAGTCACTAATATCAGCAATATTGTTGGTCAAACGCAAAAACTGTGTTCAGATGATCGATAGAAAACTTATTTACTTTCAATATGCAAAAGAGGGATTTCAAATTACTGTTATGCCGTCCGAGATATTTTAATCTAAGTACAAGAACTTTTTTAATTTTTTCGAAATTTCATATTTGGAGCATAACTCAAAAACGGTTCTACTGAGATTTTTTTGAATTTCATTTTCAGATTCAGCGCCCAATTTTACATTAAAAATGTTGGTCAGTTAATCAAGTTCACGATTTTTTTTAAATTTTGTAAACTAGTGTTATTTAAAAATCACCTTAAAACACTTGAGATCGCGAAAAAATTTCAGACGGTAAACATAAAAATTTGTCCATTTCAATCCATACACACAAAATTTCTGAGGCCGGAATTTAGCAAAATTTTGCTCAAATTTGACCAGCTTAAAAATTAGCAATGAAATTAGCAAAAAAAAATTACTAAAGTTTTAGCAGAATAGTCAAAAATGTCCAGAATAAATTTTTACTAATTTTTCAGTAAATAAAATCTTTGTTTGCTAAAATTTTAGCAAAAATATTTTTGCCCCAAAAATTACTAGAATTTTAGTTAATTCAAAATTTTGAATTATCCGTTGTGATTCTATTTAGAAATGAATATGTTTAATGCATGGCCGTAGGAACGGGGGGGGTTTTGGGGGTTAAACCCCCCCCCATGAGGATCCAAAAAAGCAGGCGAGATATTCTACTCTTCCCTCAAAATTTCAAATTCACAACCAAATTATGATAAAAAAGTAAGGTTAATCAAGAGTAAAAATCTAGACTAAAAAATAATGCCAAAACCTCAAAAACCCACCCTCAAGTCCAAAATTCTGCTACACTTTTTCAAAGTTTTCTTACTTGGTCATCGAAATTCAGGTCGGAATATAAAATTTCGAATTCAATTCAACCCATTTCGGCGGTTCTGATACCGTACATCCCATAATCAAAATTGTATTCCTATTTTCGTATTTAGGATTCTGTATCCTGTTCAGGATTCTGGTCAGGATTCCTAATTATCAGTTCGAATAATCATAAGAAATTAGAAATGAAAAGCTGCTTTGGAATGCTGGTTCAAATTTGGTTTTGCATTTCATATCAAATTTTATCATGTTTTTCGAGATCATATGCATTTTCAATATTTTAATAATAGTTTTCCGAATATATAACAAAGAGAAATTTTATTTTATATTCAAATTCGAATTTTTTGAACTTAATTCTTACACAAAATTCAAAAAATTAGTGCTTTGAAATGGCAATTGAAAAGTAAGATTCTGATCTTTGTAAATTTATATTTTATTTTGATTCACAATACAGATAAAAAATAAATAATGTTAATAGTGAATTTAGATTAAATCTGAAATACAGAATTTTAATGAAAAGCCTCATGAATGAGGGTTCTATAACTTGGCTCATAAAATTCTGATCTGGAAAAAGGTTCGCAAAACATTTTTTTTTTGTATATTTCAGAAATAGTATGGAAATTTGTATACAATTTTAAAGCGCAACCGCTTACCGACAGTGTGCTTAACTTCGAATGGACTGAATTTGAGTGCTTAACTTTATTCGACAAAATTGAACACAACATTTTATCAATTAAACATACAGATTCCAATTTTTAAAACAAAATTAGTTTGTAAACAAAGTTCAGTTGAAAATCACAAATAAAAGGTAAAATTTTAGTTGTTTATATTATCCACAAAAAAAAAACAAATTTCATTGAATTAAATTTATCCACAGGATTTTTTTTATGGAATTGATTCTTTATGAAAAAAAAACTTTTCAAGAAAAATCTTCGCCTAAAAATCTGCACAAAATTTTATATTTTCCTAGTGTATTGTCATTATTAATACATTAAGAACACCAAAATTTGGCATTTTAAAAACAATTCATAACATTTGAACTTTGCTGTTTGCAAACAAGCGGCTAGCGAAAAAAAAATAACTCGTATTTGTTTCGCAATGCAGTTTTTTAAAAGCCAAATTTCATACTTTATCATTGTTTTGGTACAAAT
>NC_073692.1:57647701-57782235 GCF_029784155.1 Uranotaenia lowii
TTTGACAATTTTGACAATTTTGACAATTTTGACAATTTTGACAATTTTGACAATTTTGACAATTTTGACAATTTTTACAGTTTTGACAATTTTGACAATTTTGACAATTTTGACAATTTTGACAATTTTGACAATTTTGACAATTTTGACAATTTTGACAATTTTGACAATTTTGACAATTTTGACAATTTTGACAATTTTGACAATTTTGACAATTTTGACAATTTTGACAATTTTGTTAATTTTGACAATCATGACAATATTGACAATTTTGAAAATTTTGAAAATTTTGAAAATTTTGACAAATTTGACAATTTTGACAATTTTGACAATTTTGACAATTTTGACAATTTTGACAATTTTGACAATTTTGACAATTTTGACAATTTTGACAATTTTGACAATTTTGACAATTTTGACAATTTTGACAATTTTGACAATTTTGACAATTTTAACAATTTTGAAAATTTCGACAATTTTGACAATTTTGACAATTTTGACAATTTTGACAATTTTGACAATTTTGACAATTTTGACAATTTTGACAATTTTGACAATTTTGACAATTTTGACAATTTTGACAAATTTTACAATTTTGACAATTTTGACAATTTTGACAATTTTGACAATTTTGACAATTTTGACAATTTTGACAATTTTGACAATTTTGACAATTTTGACAATTTGACAATTTTGACAATTTTGACAATTTTGACAATTTTGACAATTTTGACAATTTTGACAATTTTGACAATTTTGACAATTTCGACAATTTTGACAATTTTGACAATTTTGACAATTTTGACAATTTTGACAATTTTGACAATTTTGACAATTTTGACAATTTTGACAATTTTGACATTTTTGACAATTTTGACAATTTTGCCAATTTTGACAATTTTGACAATTTTGACAATTTTGACAATTTTGACAATTTTGACAATTTTGACAATTTTGACAATTTTGACAATTTTGACAATTTTGACAATTTTGACAATTTTGACAATTTTGACAATTTTGACAATTTTGACAATTTTGACAATTTTGACAATTTTGACAATTTTGACAATTTTGACAATTTTGACAATTTTGACAATTTTGACAATTTTGACAATTTTGACAATTTTGACAATTTTGACAATTTTGACAATTTTGACAATTTTGACAATTTTGACAATTTTGACAATTTTGACAATTTTGACAATTTTGACAATTTTGACAATTTTGACAACTTTGACAATTTTGACAATTTTGACTATTTTGACAATTTTGACAATTTTGACATTTCTGGCAATTTTGACAATTTCGACAATTTTGACAATTTTGACAATTTTGACAATTTTGACAATTTTGACAATTTTGACAATTTTGACAATTTTGACAATTTTGACAATTTTGACAATTTTGACAATTTTGACAATTTTGACAATTTTGACAATTTTGACAATTTTGACAATTTTGACAATTTTGACAATTTTGACAATTTTGACAATTTTGACAATTTTGACAATTTTGACAATTTTGACAATTTTGACAATTTTGACAATTTTGTCATTTCTGGCAATTTTGACAATTGTGACCAATTTGACACCTCAACTTAAGGAATTTGTTGTTTTGTACTTTTAAACCATAACAGCTTTATTCATCTAAATGCCAATTGATCACCTTGAATAGATCAAGCCGCGCCATCGAGCTTTGCTGCAATCAAGTCCGAAAAGATATAAAATCAAAAGTTGAAAATTGTTTTATTGTTTTTATCGTTATTGCCCTGGCCAATCAGCATCCGGTCGCCTGTTTCATGAGCATTTAATAGGTGCAATTATTTCTTGAATGCCGCATTTAAGGCGTCTCATGTGTAGGTGCATCGTAAGGCTTTACCTATAGGTTGCATTCTAGACGAACGCGGAGGAAGAGCGAATGGGAAAAACAAACCTATCAAACAAGTGATAAGTGATTGAGTAAATAACCTGTAAACTGATCGTGAAGTGCATCTGTAGAGTTCGTAAATGAATCAGTGATTCTGCTAGGTGTACCAATGTCAACTCCAACTTTAAATAAAGCGTTTGCATGCTGGAAAATTTGTATGGACAAAAATATCTGATATCAGAAGAGATTAATGTTTTAAAACAAATAATAAGGAAATGAAACTTTTCACAACGATAGAGGCTCTCGAGCCTTCTGAACCGCCTTCTAATAAGCGGAACAAGAATATAATTAATGCTAATTTGATCACTAATTAGCTAACCCGACTGAGAACAACAAATCATCAAACCCGTTTTTATCTGTCCGAAGAAATCTCATCTGATGGCGGGTTGTCTCGAACCAAGCCTTCTCTTCCCGCAATTTGGCCGCCATCAAACTGCTGAAGTCACTACGAGCTTATTAAAAACCTGCTCCTTTTGGCTATCTTTTCTGTTGAAGTTGCTGCTGTCCCAGGCTTCGGTAAGATATTCAAACTTTTATCCATGTGGGAAACGAGCGAGATCAAGAACGGTCCCCCGATCGGAGTGTACTTTCCACCTTTCACAAAGTCCTACTTATGGTTGTGTATACTCGTTTCATGACTCAGACACCCGCGATGCGCCGAGGTCATTCAGGAGAAGAAACAGACTTAAAAAATAAATGTGCCAAAAATCTCCGGAATAACACCTCATTAACAGGCATAAAACGACGGACAATTGCAGTGCAGGTCGATTCCAATTCGATGCAGAAGTACACTGGGAAAAGTGTCATTTTCTGAGGGTAAAATGCAATTTTTATAGCACGAAATGTACAGTGTACAGTTTACAGTTTACAGTTTACAGTTTACTGTTTACAGTTTACAGTTTACAGTTTACAATTTACTGTTTACAGATTACAGTTTACTGTTTACAGATTACAGTTTACAGTTTACAGTTTACAGTTTACAGTTTACAGTTTACAGTTTACAGTTTACAGTTTATAGTTTACAGTTTACAGTTTACAGTTTACAGTTTACAGTTTACATTTTACAGTTTACAGTTTACAGTTTACATTTTACAGTTTACAGTTTACAGTTTACAGTTTACAGTTTACAGTTTACAGAGTACAGTTTACAGTTTACAGTTTACAGTTTACAGTTTACAGTTTACAGTTTACAGTTTACAGTTTACAGTTTACAGTTTACAGTTTACAGTTTACAGTTTACAGTTTACAGTTTACAGTTTACAGTTTACAGTTTACAGTTTACAGTTTACAGTTTACAGTTTACAGTTTACAGTTTACAGTTTACTGTTTACTGTTTACAGATTACAGTTTACTGTTTACAGATTACAGTTTACAGTTTACAGTTTACAGTTTACAGTTTACAGTTTACAGTTTACAGTTTAGAGTTTACAGTTTACAGTTTTCAGTTTACAGTTTACTGTTTACAATTTCAAGTATTCAGTATACAGTATCCCGCATGCAGTATACAGTACACTACAAATTAAAACACTTCTAAATTAAAACTTTTGTAAAAATTGATAAATTCCGGTATGCCGAAACTTGACAAATATTTCTCCCACTGTTTGCCGATCATCATCAAATGCCATTGAAATCGGCTCTCCCGCTAATCAACTTCAGGATTTTGTAGTCCCTCAAATCGGTTTTTGTTTTATTTATACACATTTTTTTGCTTACATTTATCGCCCAAAGGAGTGTCGCCGAAGCATTTCTTCTTCCTCACCAAAACTTTGCTCCACCCGGGCCAGTTCTCTTTGCTCCGATTGGGAAGCAGTTGAGAAATTCAAACATTCAAAAGAGGAAAAAAAATTATCTCCAACACCCGAAACGGGTGGGAGCAAAGAGTTGGTTCCATATGACTGCGAAATTTATGACCCAATCAAACCGTTAGCTTAATTAAATTTTCGTCACTTTAGCGCAATCATTCCGGTTGTGGATGGAGTTTGGGTTTGGGTTGGGGAGGAAGTTGGTTTTCGGTGTCGAGCCGATCATATCAAATGAGGTTTAGACTGAGTGGAACCGTGTGGGAAGAAGTTTACGATTTTTCATGAAGGTGAAATTCAATTCTGAGGAGTTAGGAAAACTATCCAACTTGATTAATTTGAAAGTCATTGAAATTGATTATTGATTCGCACCTCTATATTTTAAAATAAAAAAAAATGAATCATACATTCCAGACCGACGGGATTTATTCACACAAAGAGCGGACATGCAGACCGAAAGATCTTGAAACGATAATGAAGATTGATGGACTGTGCGTGCCTGTCTGGCGGAGTGCGCATGACTTCGTTAATTACGGTGCATTATTTTGGCTAGAAAGACGCCACCTTAAGAAGTCAACAAGTTCAAGATACTCAGTTAAAAAAAAATTAAAATTCTTTATTCTGGAATTTTAACTAACTCTGTTAAACATTAAATAATGTGGATCATCGAAATCATTCTCAACAAATACAAACCTAAAAAATAATTGTGCCAAAAATCTTAGCTTAGCTTAGCTTGATTGACTACTCACTCAAATAATTGTGCCAATTTCCGGAATAACACTTCATTTACATGCATAAAACAACGGAAAATTGCAGATAAGGTCGATGCAGAGAAACACAGGTAATAAGAGGATAGATATCCGAAGATACAAGTCTTCATTCCATTACCATGTAAACTTTCAACCATGTTTTGCCATTTTATGATCTCATATATTCTTTTCTTGGGATAAGATGTATTCATATAAAAGTTTTCAGTCTCACGACATAACTTCATACACATTATTCTTATAATTCACAGGGTCTATGTCAATCGTTCTCCAACTTCTCAGGCATCCCACGTTCACCAGATCACGCTCCACTTGGTTTAATCAGCTCGCTCGTTGCGCCCTGCTCGCCTCGTTCCTTTGGGATTCGTAGCGAACACCTGTTTTGCAGGACAGTCGTCCGGCATTCTTGCAGCATGTCCTGCCCAGCGTATCCGTACAGCCTTCTCAACTTCTGGATACTAAGTTCGCCGTAAAGTCGCGCGAGCTCGTAGTTCATCCTTCGCCTCCATACTCCGTTCTCCTGCACTCTGCCAAAGATGGTTCTTAACACTCGTCGCTCGAATACTCCGAGTGTACGCAGGTCCACCTCGAGCAATATCAATGTTTCGTACCCTTAGAGGACAACCGGTCTAATGAGCGTCATATACTGGTTTCACCTCGTGCGAGGTCTAAGTCTTCTAGACCGATGTTGCTTGCTTATTCCATAGTAGGCACGACTTTCGCTGATCATTCTTCGCCGGATCTCACGGCTGGTGTCATTGTCTGTGGTCACCAGTGAGCCGAGGTAGGCAAAGTCTTCGACTACCTCCCGCTCGTTACCGTCGATCGTGACCTTGTTATTACTGGACAAGCGGGTTCGGTCTGTCTCGGATCCGTAGGCTAGCATCTATTCGTCTTGGACGTATCAATCATCAACCCATCCCTTCCTGCATCGCGTTTCACTTTGCGATAGATCTCCTCCACCACCGCAGATGATCTTCCGACTTTGTCAATGTCGTCGGCAAAGCAGATAAGTTGACTGGATCTGTTGAAAATAATGCGAAAGGACTTGGTGTTTACGGCAGTTTTGATAAGTCTCAATGTGAAGATCTGGTGTAGGCAATCGTCCAACTTGTCCGGGCCCTTTTTGATGAGTTCAGCTGCGATGCCTTCTTTCCCAGCCGATTTGTTCCTATTCAGCTGAGGATGACTTCCCTTCACTTATCGTTGAGAGAGGTTCCTCTACGTCATTGGCTTCGACGGCGTTGTACCTTTCCCCACCGTCTTGATCTCCTTGAAGTCCTTGATCCCCAGCTTGTTTGCCGTTTAGATATTCAATGAAACACTGCTTCTACCTTTTGATCACCTCATAATTGTCCGTCTGGATGCCCCCGTCCTTATCCCGGCAAATTTCGGCTTGCGACACGAAGCCTTTGTTGAGCTTCTGATAGAATTTTCGTGTTTCCTCAGATGATGCATCTGCTGCGGACTCGCTGCCTCTCGCTGTCGGTAATTTTCCACATTCGGACAGGTGCTTTTTTGCACTACTGCCGCCCGCGCGGAATCTCTACATCCATGATCCTTCTACAATCCTCGTCGAACCAGTCGTTTTGTAGAGTTCATTCCTTATGCCCGATGCCCGTGGTTTGACACGATGTTTGCGCCTCGACATGATCTAACGTCGATAATGTTCGATAAGTGTCGGCTGTCTAACGAAACGTGGTCGATCTGTGGTTGCGTTTGGTGCGGTGATTGTTGAATCCGCCAGTTTAATCCTGGATTTTAAGCAGCCCACAACATTTTTAATCTAGCACATCTGTATTCTCCAACAGCCCAGGAACAACTGACTCTCCTCTATGCACGCTCTGAAAATTCTGAGTAAACACGCTAATACTCAAACTCCAATCTTAAGTTTCTTGACAACCATTCTAAGTAAAGTATGATATTAGTGATTTTATATCAGTATGTTTTTTGACCTAATTTCATCTATTCTCTACAGTGATCTCCAGGTGTACTAGTGGGAGAGGCGGTACTGGAAAAAGGTCCTACGTACGGCCATTTGTTTGGAGGCGGCGATATTGATGAGTCTGAGGTCGTTTTCGTTGGTCACCTGGTGCGCGCTAAATTTTCCAAATGTTGGATTGAATTCCTTCTCTAGGCCGCCTTGAGCGTAAAAATCTCCGATGATGATCTTGATCTCATGTTTTTGGTAGCTGTCGAATCCACGTTCCAGCTGCGCGTAGAATTCGACTTTGCCGTCACCGGTTTTTTCCGAAGAGAGGGCTGTGCAAGTTGATGATGCTGATGTTAATGAACCGATCTTTCCCATCAATATAAAAGCTGTTCCAAGCTCGTGTGTTTTTCCGCAGCTTTGGTAGATAATATAACCATCTCGGTACGCACGTTCCCTGGAGCTCTTCCAGCATATTATCTGCAGCGCTACAATGTCAAATTTGCGGCTCTTGATTTCGTTGGAGAGCACGTGGGTACTATGCAGTTTAGAGATTGGCAGTTCCACGTTCCAAGTTTCCAATCGCTAGTCCTTTTTCGCAGCGTGGCTCTTAGCCGATTTCCATCTGAAATTTCTTGTTTTAAAAACCACATTACATAGTTGTCTTAATGATTTTAAGGTTATATAGCTAATTTGCCCTAGCGATGATTTTCCTTATTATTATTACTTCATTTGTCACTTTATTAAGACTTAATCCATCGTTTAATGGTTGTTGTACATACATTAAAGACTGGAGTCAGTGACTGTCGGATGGGATGACGATTCGTGTGTGAAGTCTCAGTAAAGCACAACGCTGAGCATGTGGTGGAAGGTTTATAGGGTTCTCCCAAGGTAACTCCCGAAGAGTATATCGTGCAAATCGGCTTTGAAATGCTTCAAAACGCGTAATCCCTACCGTTTAAAATGGCCACCACACAAGGCTTGCAGATTCTAATGTTGATCGAGCCGAACAGCAGTAGATAAAGAGCTCGCAGAATCCATTCGTCCAGAATATTATAATCGTGCAAGAAAGGTTGTTTAGCAATTCTCAAAACTAGAAGGTTGACAGGACACCAGTTCACTACAGTATCGAGGTGTTGTTGTAGTATGTGACAATCAGTTAGGCTGTTTATGGTCAGAAATATATTCAGATCATCCCCATATAAAGGGTGATACGGTCAAAATTTGGTCAAAGGAAAACGCGTGTAAATCGGTGAAATCGTTTATTTAAAAAATCAAATTAAATTTCTTTTTCAAGTTTAATTTGTATAAAATTCAGGAAAAATATTCAGTTAGGCTTCCGCTTTTCCAAATCCGAATTGCCGGGCCTGACGCTTAACCCCTGCCATCAGATTTTGTACAGCCACCTTGTCCACCTTCTTCGCCGCAGAAATCCAGTTTGCCTTGAACTGCTGCTCGTCCTTAGCAGTTTTTTGGTCTTCTTTAGGTTCCGCTTGACAATAGCCCAGTATTTCTCAATTGAGCGGAGCTCTGGAGTGTTGGGAAGGTTCTTGTCCTTGGAAACCACCTGCACGTTGTTGGCGGCGTACCACTCCATGGCTTTTTTACCGTAATCGCAAGATGCCAAATCCGGCCAAAACAGTACGGAATAACCGTGTTTCTTCATGAAAGGCAGCAGACGTTTATTCAAACACTCTTTCACGTAAATTTCTTGGTTGACAGTCCTGGAAGATATGAAAATGCTGCTTTTCAAGCCACAGGTACAGATGGCTTGGCAAAACCAGATATTTCTTCGCGAACTTTGACAGTTTCATGTGCTTGAAGATATCTACTACCTTTCCCCTTCCTTTTGCCGTATAAAACTCCTGTCCCGGAAGCTGCTTGTAGTCGGCTTTGAAGTAGGTTTCGTCGTCCATTACCGCGCAGTCAAACTTCGTCAGCATCGTCGTGTACAGCCTCCGGGATCGCGCTTTGGCCGTCGTATTTTGTATATCATGGCGATTTGGAGTTACTACCTCCTTGTAAGTTGATAGTCCGGCTCGATTTTTCGCTCGATGCACGGTTGTAGACGATACACCCAGCTTATTTGCGGCATCTCAACGAGAGAGGTTAGGGTTTCCCTTGAGGCTAACGGCAACTCTCTTTGTCGTCTCAGCGGCTTCCTGTTTTCGATTTCCTCCCGATCCAGACTTCCTGGCTGTCGACAAACGTTTCGCAAACAATTTAATTACATTTGTAAAGGTTGATTTGGCAACTTTTAGCGATTTTGCCAGCTTTGCGTGCGAGTAGCTCGGATTTTCGCGATGCACGAGCAAAATTTTGATACGCTGCTCTTCATCCTTGGACGGTATTTTGACAACTGAAGAGTGAATTCCTAACTCAAAATAGGAGAAACATTCTACACACACACACACCTTCAAAATGAGGGGTGTTCAGGTTTTTTAACTGTAAAATTGAAAAAAAAATCGTCAAGTTGATATTGACCAACTTTTGACCGTTTAACCCTTTATTTTGGCTTTTTTCCGGTGTAATATACGCAAATCATCCTATCAAAACCAAACGGTGTACATAACACACTTTCGCTCACAAGTTTCCCATGCTACAGTTAGTCTCAATTGTAACGATGGATGAGCAAAATTTTCTCAAAATAGCCATGAGAACTCCTCCACCCCGACGGCGCCCTACTGTGGGAAATACTTCTATCGCAACGAAAAACAGCGTAATTTGAACAGAAAAGTTGACTTGCAGGTACTGAAGAGTCAAGCCAGGTTACTAAGAAAATGGTCATAATCTTTTGATAGCAATCATAGAACGATATAAATTCATTATAAGTTTATCAGCCTTATCGGTGAAAAGTGATGTTCACTAAATCTTGAGATTATGAAATTTTATAGACAGATAGACAGTTAGGAGAAATGAAAGATGGTGGAAATTAAGGAAAGAATTTATTAGAAGCATTTTCATCACATACAAAATTTTTGTTCGGCACGGGCCAACTACTATGAAGTGGTAAAAAAACTTACAATATAGGTATAAGTTGCAAGAGACCAACCAGTAGAAGTCGAATTTCGCTATCGGATGCCATCTTGAAATCCAAGATGGAGGCTTCCGCTGAACATTGAAGTTATTTTTACCACTAAAGATCAAATGAAATTCCCACAATATGAGTATTGGTTGGAAGAAATAGGAGTTTTTTGTATTCTAATTTTAAGCGGGAAAAACTGTAATTTTAAGCGAATGCACAATAAATGATCCTCTTTATTACAAGTCGTTAACGCAAGAACAAGTCTTTTTGTCCATCCGCATTGGTCTGACACAACAAATTGGATTAATGATGGCGTTAAGCAACAATTTTTTTTTTCCTTTTTTTTGCCTTTTCACTCAATACTCATTAAACCAACACACATAACTTATCAAAAATGTGTATAAATGGGAATTACAATTCAAATATGCTATCTTATATGAGCGTGTACTGTTTGGAAATCTTGATCGAGAACTGTCACTAAGTTTTATGGTGGTTTAATAATCAGACGCTGAGTGTTATTATAAATAAAACATGCAAAAGAAAGCTCGGAGCAAACTTCTAAGTTTGTGTTTTATTATAGTTTAAACAGAGCATTCATAACTCTTTCTAAAAAACTATATCAGTATGTTTAATAAAAGCTTTATTAGTCTTTTCAACACTATCTGAAAACATATTGTCGATTCAAGAATTTAAGCATTTTGCGTTTTATTAAACCGTCATAAAACGAGCTGCACAAAAAACGGCATAATAAAATCATAATAAAATATAAAATATCCAAATGCTAGTTAGTTTAATCGGTGTTACATGGGAATTCTAATGTGGTAAAAATATTTTAATTTAATTGGCTATCGTTGAAGAGATTCAACCGCCTTTTCGAAATGTTTCCTTTTTTGAAATTTTTTAATCTCATATGCGTGTTACCCAAATCTTACAGCTGGGACCAGGTTTGACTAAAACACCGGTGGCTAACGGCTGTCAAAAAATCATCGACCAGTCTGTATACCTCCCTGTTGCACTTTGGCAGCGCTAGGTGAAGAAAAAGTGACTCATTTTCTAGATTCCTATCAATACCTGCATCGTTTCACGCCTCCACGACGCCGTCGGCCGATGAAGGCTTCTGCCGACGACTACGCTAATTTATTCATCCATTTAATTGTTATACTTTTATGGCGCCATATTTCAAATGGTGCACATAAAATTGAGAAATATATTTAGTATGGTATAAAAAAAGCGTGATGGTAATACCATCATCGACCGAAATTGAATATTATTAGATGATGAGTACTGACTTTGCCGCCGTCGTTGTCAGTTGGCAGCTGGAGCACCTGAAAAAAAGACCCCAGTATCATTTCCGCCATCAAACCGGGTTAATTTATCTCTTCGAGAACAGCTCTGTTTTACACCTCACAAATTTTTGCCACTAGGAAGGGGTACCTTCTCCGAGGTACTAAATGTTCCCGGCCATGTTGCTGTTATCGTTTTGGTTTTTTTCTGTTTCAATTTCAAGAGAAGAAAAAAGCTCCCGGGGTTCGCCGTCTGATGATGGTCGCAGCAGTTCAGGTCGCTGACGCCGTCATCTTTTTTTCTGAAGTCATCCCCGCCCAACCAGAAAGAGAGGCTCTTGGCACAAAGCCCGCAGATCCGGCCCGACGGTGGCAGCAGAGGCATTAAATATTTCAACTCGTTATTATTTTATTATTTTATCATTACTTTTGTGGGGGCCATCAGGTCAGTCATTAGTCTTCTTGTTTTATTAGCTATTATCATCGCGGTGAAATTTGAGTGAATTAAAGTGAAGGGGCTCACGCGAAAGTCAAATTGCTTTCGGCGAAAACAATTGATATTTTTGCCAAGCTGTAAAACAATTAGTTATAACTTTGATCTAATTAACTTTTGGCAACTTAGAGCTTGGAAGTTATAGTCTATTGTTAACGAATGTTCATCAAGAAATAACAGTTTCAACTTGGTTGTCACCCTTAAAAAAGGGTGAGGATAACAATTAGATGAACAATATTCAAGAATAACGCTAGACTCAATAGTCGCTCGTATCACGATACTAGCAATAAAATATATTGTTAACAACAATGTCTTTACACATCCTGACATAGTCAGACACGAGTTTGCCACCGGTTTACAGTCTTCAACAACTGGGGCAACCGATAGAGACCGCAAGAAAGAAAGAAAAAAAAACAACACACTGACCTGGTCCTCGCAATACACACCGGTTTGACCGCACAAGTCAGCCAGCCCTCGGCTCGTGGGGTTCTGCGGTTGATATCTTCTCTTTCACGTCTCAGCCAGGTCCGGCATCAACATACAGCGCTCGGACAACAACGAACGCAGCGGTTTCCCTGGGGCAACGAGATCAGAATGAAGACTTTTCGTAGGTCTAAACACGTTACCAAGCGAATTTTTGAACCAGTTTCCAACGATCGTCGTCCTGCTGCAAGTGAAGGGGAACCAGGGTTGCCAGTTTGTCTAAGATTGCTACAAAACCTACACTCGTCTACTGCTGCAGATCGTTGAAAATCCTTAATACAATAAAATTGCCGAAATACAATCATTAAAGAATTTGACCTCATTATTTTATCGTATTTTTTCGGGGAAGGAATGTATTCGATAAAAAAATGCAACACTTTGTTTTGCGAATAACTTTTGAATGCATGAAAAGAAAATTGAAAATTTTTCAGTGAAACTACCCAGTAATAAAGTGTATACGTTAGAAAGCCCCAAATTACCCGACATTTGAAAAAAGTCATGCGCTGCAGGCTTAAATTGATCCTAGGCCTAGAATAAGGTCTCGAGCCAAATTTGGGCCAGATCGTATCACGAGAAGGGGTCACTCAGCGAGCCTAAAGTTTGTATGGGATTTTGAGACGTTTTTTTTCGGGAGGAACACGAAAATCCAGTTTTTCATGAAAAACTTTGATTCCCTTCAGCCGATTTCTTTTGAAAACAGTTTTTCTTAAAGCCTAAACTATGACAAATAATTCATCTGAAGACTGCATTTCGATTCAAGTAAAGACACAAAAGTTATCAAGCTTCAAAAAATAGTTACCTTTTTAAGGGTGATGTACATCACTAAGGCATGGATCACTACAAATCTGGACGCATTAAAAAGGGTCTATCTCGGAGTTATGAAAACGAAATAAAAATGTTTTGTGCTCAAATTGTAGAATTTTTACTGCACTTTTAAGGAAAAATAATAAAAAAAATTATTCCGATGTTGTTTTGATGAAATTTCGTACTTTTCATCGAGAACCACTCATCCAAGTTTGGACACCCTATTCAATGACCTCAGCGGCCATTCACTGCCCTCAGCGGCCTTTTCGTTCCACAATCTCTTCATCTCTGTTGCATCCCAAGTCGTCCTACCATTCTTCTTCATCTTCTGATTAACAATTGCCCAAATTTTTTCGATAGGGCGGAATTGAGGGCAGTTGAGTGGGTTGATGTTCTTTTCGACAAAATCCACCCGTTGGCCCTATATCACTGTAGTACCTCTTTGCTATAGTGGCAGCTTGCCAAATCTGTCGAAAACTTTACTAGTTCTTTGAAAGGAAAAAAACATTTTTCAGGCACTCCTCCTTGTACATTTCGGAGTCCATGGTCTTGTTTTTCACAAAAAACCGGGGTTTTTTGGCCGCAGCTCCAAATATCTTGCCAGATCAAACACTTTTCTTCAAAGTTATTGGCAAAAACATATTTTAACTTGATGGGGACATCACTCCGACCAGTGGCTATGTAAAATTTTTGGTCAGGAAGCCTCCCAAAATCAGATTTCGCGATTTTTGAACCAGACCACATCGGGTTTTTGAACGTGGGTGTCCAAAATTAATTTTCGTCTCGCGGATTCTATCACGTGTAACTTTTTTGGAACAAAACGAATCGTAATGAAATTTTCAGCACTGATACAGGAAACATTTTCGAACAAAGAACTGTCAAAAAATTCCAGATCCGACAACTAGGAGCGCTATGGTAAAATAAACAGTGCGTCCAGATTTCTGATGATCCATGCTTTATTAATGAGAGACACTGCTTCGAACATTTTGACGCAGCATTAACAGTGATGAATATCACCCTGGAAAAAATTACCCCATTTTTTACCTTTAATAACTTTTTTATCATAAGTCTCAAAATCCCATACAATTTTTAGGCTCTTTGAGCGACCTTTCCACATGATCCGATCCGGCCTAAATTTGGCATGAGACCTAATACTAGTCCTAGGATCAATTTAAGTCTGCAGCGCCTTACATTTCACAGGTTTGAAGTTTCTCATACCAATTTGGGTCAGTCTGGTATACGTGCATAAAATTTGGTGACAATCCAACAAGTGGTTTTTAAATATCGGCCAATACAGAAACATTTTGACAAATTTTTTTTAGGCAGAATCGAAAAAACAGCAGGAAATCAACTGTTCGACCAAAATTCATATGATAAATCTTTCAAGGAGTCCTAGAAGATTTAAAGTGAGCTGGAATTGAATAAAGTGAAGATGATTGATTCCATGAAGTTATCCCAGCAAACATTTTTGTAGGTATATTTCTCAACAACTTTTTTATACGTTTCATATACATTATAGAATGATCGTATGAAACTCGAACAAACAACAAACCTACCAAAGTGGAGGCAATATACATACATATTGTCAACTTCTAGCTGAAACAATCAGAATGTACGATTTGGACGATATTGGACACCTTATTCATACATACTGAAAGAGTGCAAGAGAGTACAAGTTTTTTTTCTCTCAACGCATGCGAACCGTTGCCAGCGTCAATATTTGCTGCTTCTGTCATCGGGCAATCCTTGCAAATACACCATCTGATTTTTAGCAATCTGGTCGCACTGTTGGTCGCAGAGAGAACAACAAAGCAGTTCTTTTAATTGACCCACGCGGGAGAAAATAAAAGGAACAAAATCGTCTTCAAAATCTGCAAACATGGCGAACTTTTTATCATATCCGATTTAAACCATTTAATCCGACTTCGAGTAACGTATTTTACGACCTTTTACTTGCGTTTGCTTATATTACGATTCGCAGTGACGTTTTTATGACTTGAATTATCATTTTTAATGCGATTTTATGTTTGTTTGGATGGAATGGACAAGGTTTTTTTTCGAACGCATTTAAAAATTTCAATTAAAGAAGTGATAAAAAATTTTTTTTACTGACTGGTTTGTCTTGCTGATTAATAAACCGGCCTGACCTAACTTCTACATTTTGAAAAAGCTGCCCAACGGTATAATAATCAAAGAACGGCGGTCAAATCGTGGGCAGAATATTTGGACCGCATGCGAGAAGAAACTTTGAAAAATTCTGCAATGGACAGCAAAACAAACTATTTAGGGGGCAGGTTTGCATGCAAAAACTTTTTATTGGCATAACTCGCCTGAATTTTTTGGAGATGAACAAAGAGGATAAAAAAAATTAAAAAATGCTGTCTTATACTTAAAGAAACTGATCATCTGGTTAAGCTGCAATTCAGTTGGTGTTTCATAACGAGGCTAAATAAAGCTTAGTTTTTTTTAGAAATGGGACACCATCTTTTGTTTATAGCTCATTTACTAGTAGTTGGATATTCAACATATTTTAATAGCACTTTGTTGCCTGTAAAAATAACTTACCGACCTATTTTTCTCAAAATTTTAAATTCACGCGTTTCTGAGATATCTGCGATGCAAGAATAAAAGAAAACTAATATTTTGCACAGTTTCCTTCAATAACAATTATTTTCAATTTTCCAGCTGACAAAACCGTTGATCATTCAAAGAACTACCGTGTGTGAGTGATGGAAAAGTATGCAAACTCTGTCAAAAATGACCACAAAGTTCAAATCAAGCATTGTAGTGAAGCACAAGATCGGAAACTACGGTTAAGGGTCATTAGGGAAGTCAAGTCTCATTCCAGAATTTTTAATTTCAAATAAGCAAAAGACTAAGTGTAGATCGTTGAACTACACAACAAATTTTTTCTTCGATAAGCTGAAAGTGTTACCCTGTTATGAGTCACGCAAACTTAACCTCAAACAACAAGTTTTTGCTAGTAAACTGTATAGCCGGTACCGAGACTATGAGACAAATGATTTCTGATGGACGACAAAACTAATGAAAAGCCCTATATCAAAAAAAGTCCAGCGTTTGAACTTTGAAACCCATTACATGTCTGCTCATGGTAAGGTCCCTAGCATATTAAAGTATGTATTTGCTGTTTTTGTTGCTTTGTCAAGATTCTGCTCCTGTGGATAAAAACAACAATTTTAAAAGAACATTTCTGGATCGATAGGTCTGAGCCAAAAGAGAGACAACAACAATTTTAAAACAAAAACTTTGGTTTCTGCTGTTTTTAAAAGCCTCAAAAGAGTAATCTTGTATAAAAAGTTCGCAACCAACGATCTATACTGATCGATTTTACTTTAATATTGATCTCATGATGGTTTTATTTCATTTTTGTCTAGTTTTACCTGCAGAAATTCCTTTTAAAACGCATTTAAGTGGCTAAAAAATAATAAAAATGATTTATCATAAAATTACATCCATTTCTTTCATAGAAAGTATTTCGATCAAACGAGTGTGTTTTTAGATACACACATTCGGAACTGTCCCATTTCTAAACTAAGCTTTAAACTAAAAATTTATTATTAAACGCCACAAAAATTTCGAAAATAACTCCCCGTTGTGTTTTTCTTCGCGTGAAGATGAACCCAACAAAAAAAATTGCATGCAAATCCGATGAACCCTGCAAGTGTTTGACATATTTATGCCTCCATTGTTATAAGGTAAGAACACTATAAAATTTTGATAGTGTAGCTTAAGCATGTTTCTCAGATTCGAATCAACAAACTTTTTTCTCGGAAATATGTTTTGAAATCATCATTTAAGCTTTTTTGTTCAAAATTACTTTTGTCCCTATGATTGAACACTATGATTCAAATATCGAACAGCCAATGTTCTAATTGTCGAACAGGTAAACATTGAATATGACTGTATATATAAGGTTGCCAAAATGCCTGGTTTTATCCGGGTTTGCCCGGATTTTTGATACAAAATTTTAGAACAGTCCGGCCCGGCCCGGTTGCCCGGATTTGATTGAAAAATGCTCGGATTTTGACCGGATTTTGCCCGGATTTTTTCACTTCATTTGGCAAATAAAACAAAAAAAATTAAATTTTGTTGTAAAATTTTGTTATTTAGCTACCAAAACAAAAAATTTGAGAAGATTTTGCAAAAATAATCATGAAAAGATTTTTTAGATATTAAAATACGATTACAAATTTGTTTTTGAATTTTGATTAAAACATTATTTTTTCAATTCTCTTATCTTGATTTTTGTTGAGTCATTTCTGGGTTTTGACAAAATTTGCCCGTATATTGTCCGGATTTTCGATTTTGATTTAGAAATGAAATGCCTGGATTTTGCTAGGTTTAAAAAAAATTGCCCGGATTGTCCGACCCGTTGAAAAAATTCTAGCAACCTTATGTATACACCTATTTAGGGGTATTTCGCTTGATAGTATGCTTTGCAGGGGCGATTTCGGTTGAGCTAGCAACCAAGAAACAGTTTGTTTATTCTGTTGTGTTGTGAGCCTACTTGGTTGAATGATTCAACGGAATTTAATTTGAATTAAAAGAAATCTTTCGATTGCTTTGATTCAGTTTGTTTATATTTCCAAACACCAGTCGATGTTTGTTCATTAATTGGTGCATGCATTTCCTTACGAAACGAGTACTGCAAGTCTTGCAGTGCAAGATTGAACGTTCAATAATTGAAACATTTTCATTTTTTGTATCCAATGATTGAACACTTTAAATTGTTAAATTTTAATAAAATAGGGATAATAAAGACTGCCACTCTTCCAGAAATTATTCAAAAAAACTTACATAGTTGAAATCGCTCATATTATTAACTTTACGTTCATTTGTCTTTAATCCAGTTTTTACCCCAAACAAAAAGGCTGTTTTGTTGTACAACCTCAACTTGGTTGAATGATTCAACTGAATCAAATTAATCGAAAGATTCCTTTTAATTCAACCACGGTAAATGAAAAGTTCATATACCGGTATTTCGCTCACTGAAGAAGGTAATAAGTTGCTTTCAAAATACCGGTATATGAACTTTTCATTTACCGTGGTTGAATTAAAAGAAATCTTTCGATTGCTTTGATTCAGCTGTTTTCTTCATCCAGTCGAAAAACTAAGCTAAAATTTGATAACATAATCTAGTTTCGGGGATTGTGGCTTTAAGAGTCCGAAATTCTAGATAAAAATTTGCACAGAGGTAGAAAATGCTCCAACAATGGAACAAAATTTTTTAATTAATATTTCAACTGTATATTACTGTTTTAATTGGTTAGTGTTTTACTAGTGTTCAATATCTGGTACCTGTTCAATAACTAGTGCTTCTACCTTATATAAAAGAAAATTGAATAAAAAGCTTTTTCAGTTCTGTGAATGTAAATAAATTTATGAATCCAATTTGTCTGATAAATTTTGTTTTGTTCTGATTTATTCACACAACGATCTTTACTATCAGATTTTTACTACCCCCGATTTTGTCACCTTTTTTCACCCAATTTTATCATTATATTTTATTTTAAAAATTCTCTATATTAACTCACAATTAAGTTAGATTGAACTTGTAAATTAGAAATGGTTCAGATCAAATGACACCTTTTTGAAGGATGGCTAAGTCAGAAGCGGAGATCACACCATTTTTTTTTTATCAGGGACTGTAAGTTGTACTACACCCCAAAACTCCCGAAACCTATATTTTATCAGCTAAATGTTCTTCAAGTTCAGAACCGTAAAGATTTTGCGAGTCCTTATATACAACAACAGTTATTGACGATATTCAAGTCAACAGTTTTGTTTAAATAACAATCGAACGATCAAATCATGTAAAAGGCTCACATAAAATGGTAAACATCTGTATTTTTAAGGCTCGTCATTCAATTAATGAGAAATTATCAGGTATCTGGCCAACTTAAAAATAATAATGCACAATACCATCCTTTACTCCTTTACTATCGAATTTAAGACTCATTAGCTGTTGATTTCTTCGCGAAATTTCTGTGGTCCGAGTGGTTAAAAGTACAGGGAGACTCTCAAAAACGCTTGAATCAAACATCGGAGTGGAACCTTGATCGCAACTATGGTTCCGGCGAACAAATGTAAGCAGACCACTTAAATTACAGTAAATTCGTATCCAAGATGCAAAAAAGTGTTGCCAGACTTATAGCCAACCACCAAACAGTAAATAGTGGGCAGTTTTATTAACCACAATTTGTACACTCGGATTTTGACGCAATGTGATTCTGGTGAACTTTATGAAAAAAGCTCACCTTTTCTCATAATTATTATCACCTCATGAGATTGCTTTTTGAAATGAAATTTGTATTTCTCGACAGATTTAGATTGCACTCCTATGAAATACTTAATATGGAGCTTCAATCTCAGTTCACTGGTGACCGCAGACAATGACACCAGCCGTGAGATCCGGAGGCGAATTATCAGCGGAAGTCATGCCTACTATGGACTCCACAAGCAACTGCGGTCGAGAAGACTTAGCCCTCGCACGAAGTGTAACCTGTATATGACGCTCATTGGACCGATTGTTCTCTACAGGCACGAGACATGGATATTGCTCGAGGATGACCTGCGTATACTCGGAGTATTCGAGCGACGAGTGTTACACAGTTAGAAAAATCCATGTAGCATTACATGCAAGTACATGGGTAGAAGGGAATCGGCCTTTTGCATGTGATGATACTGCATACTTCATGTAAAATCCCAGGAGCATTCATCTGCGTTGTTTATCGGAAGTTTACATTTTATTACCCCAATTCAAAATTCTTATTGGATTGCAATGTTCGAAATAAGATAGGAAACACAAATTTGACCAGGTATCCATACTTTATTGGTAGATTTTATGTTTGATATTTACACCTGTTCATAAGTCTTTGAAGTTCCCCCGGGAATTGGACAGCAGACTGTAGAATACAAACAAATTACTCCGTGCTAAGTCCTTAGCTGCATTAGCCCGCTCCTTTTGGCTCTTATGGTTTCTGAAAAAAAGATCATTCGATGTGAAAAGATTAGTGACGATTGGTTACAACTATTCAACACCGTCGTTTCACAAACATTTGGATGGATTTTAGATCAGAACCTACCTTGCTAGAATATTCTGCGAGCAGCAAACGGAATTCAATTCCTACGGGAATTGGAGCGAAACAACAAGTGTGTTGACAGCTTGGAGCACATGCAGTTTCATGTAAATGTCCTTTAGAACATGCCTTCCCATTGAGTTTCTGCGTGTTTTGCTCGCATTTTCATGTAAATTTCATTATAGTTGCAAAGATGCTATAGTCTTTTCCATATTTTTTTCAGAAATGATGCGGAAACGTAAATCCACTTGTAAAGTAGGATTACATTTTTCTTTCTGTGTAGGATCCATCTTTGGCGGCGTATAGGAGAACGGAGTTGTCGTATTTTTCGATGGCAGAATCCGTTTCGCCTTCCATTCCGCGACGACGAAACCCAACTCGTCATATCAACGTTACTCTCAAAACTGACCTGTCATCCAATCCACCGTGGTTTTCCAATCAACCAGGTAACTCTCTTTCGGTTCGTTAAGTTATCTCTTTTTTGGTTCCAGTTCCAAGCCGAGAGCGTAAGAACGAACAAATTTGTATCGACAGTGTATTGGAGAATTCTCTCATGCGTCTAAAGGAAGCTTTCTCTTCCATGAAACCGTTACGCAGACGCAATACACTGGAACAAAACTGTGATTATTTATTTGGAACATGAGACTTATTTTCTCAACAGAAATTAATGAGATTAATTCATTTTATTACATCATCTTATATCCTACAGGAGTGTGGAGGCGAAGGATGAACCACGAGCTCGCGCGACTCTACGGTGAACCCAGTATCCAGAAGGTGGTGAAAGCTGGCTGGATACGCTGGGTGGGACATGTTGCGAGAATGCCGGACGACTGTCCTGCAAAATAGGTGTTCGCTACGAATCCGGTAGGAACAAGACGCGCGGGGGCGCAACGAGCGAAGTGGTTAGACCAAGTAGAGCATGATCTGGCGAACGTGGGGTGCCCGAGAAATTTTTTAGGGGGAACGTGGGGTGCCCGAGAGAGTTTTAGGAATTATGTTCGTCAAGTTATGTCGTGAGACGGAATACTATGTAAATAAAAAAATAAATAAGTGTTCTGGTGTATTGTTGGAAAAAACTTCACATTTTCTCAGAATCAATAACCACTTCATAAGATTACTTTTTGAAATGAAATTTGTATTCCTTGACAGATATTAATTGCACTCCTTTGAAATACTCAATGTATACATAAACCAATATCTGGTAAAACCTCGATTAAATCTTGAAAATAATCTCTCTTTTTGACATAATAAAGGTCATAAAGACTTGCAAAATATTACACGATGAACAAAATGGCAGCACTGCTGCACCAAAAACACCAGAGTGACCGGTATGTTGTGTGAATTTGCAAGCGACGAGGAGGTGCGCGAAAATTAATACAGCAATCACGGTCGATCATAAAGAGCGCACGCGGTTTTCATTTCTTGTTTTATTTCACTCTGCTTCTTCTCCCAGGATTCGTCCGTCGTTCCATCCAGCTATCCGGTTGTGGTGTCCGGAGTTGAAGCTTCCTTCGAAGGGGGCAGCTCCAACTTGACACATGTCATCGCAAATGTTCCCCATCGTCGTCGTCGCAGCACGTTTGTTAATAATTCCCGTATTGCGCCGCTGCTAGGGCAAACGCACGTGTGGTGTCGCTGTTTATGTTCCAATGTCCATCATAAAACACCGTCGTCCATCCACGGATTCCATCGGGTAGCTTACGATCGTCCCAGCAAATATGGGATTGATCGATTGGAATATACCATTTTCGGTTCAACATCATTGGAACACGTCGTCGTTGTCGTTAAACATTATTACAAGCGGCGGCACGATTGAAAAAAAAAACGCCCGATCCAACAGATCGATAGCTTTACGAAATTATAGGCGTGATTTTCGCGTTTACAACAAGCCCCAAGGCCGCGAGGAAGGCTTTCTTGTTCCTTGTTCCTCCTTCCACCAATCTTAAACCAAGTCTTCAATATAGGAGACCTTATGAGAAAATGCAACATTTCCGTTCCCATAAGTGCATGCAGCTGGCGGAGATTATGCGGCCCAGATTTCGGTTTCTTTAAACCGAAACAACACGTTTAGCACTTTGCCACGATCATGCAAATTTGTGCGGTATGGAGAAATAAACTTTAAGTGGCTTCTATGTGACGGCACATAAGCCACAGAGCAAAGCAAAATTAAGCAACAACATTATCAGTTTGAAAAAATCTGCAGTCGTCTTTGAAACTGTATGCAAAGTCAGGGAAATCAGTGTTAAAATATATTTAAGTTACTTTTAATGAAAAACAACAAACGCATTTGGATATCATAAAACTGGATATCATAAAAAATATTTGATTAGGGAAAATATTTTATTTCTTAAAAAAAAATAAACTCAGTTCTCTATATTCAGAACCAATTGAAAAATTATTTCGTTATTTCCCATAACAAAATTTATTGTTTGGTCCGGGTTTAAATTAAGGGGGGGGGTAGGGTCTAACACTTTAAAAAAATCGATTTTTTTATTTTTTTATTTTCTTATTGTAAAACATTTCAAGAATGTTGTGTCAAATTTTCAAGTCGATTGAAGCAAAACTGAAGAAGTTATAGGCCTTTATCTCCTCCTATCTAATACTGCAAGAAAGCAAGAGCAGAAATTTCAAACGCGTTTTTCTCGAAAGCACATTTTTAAAGTCCGTGGACATCGTCATTTGAAAACTACTTATCCGATTCTTTTCAAATTTGGAGCATACTTTCTACATATAAAATACCAGACCCCAACGTTTTTCTTTTTTGATTTTTTTTACTTTGGGGAGATTTTACAGGTGAAAAATGGCGGATTTTTAAGTGAAAAATCGTAGTTTTTACTTCAAACAGCCACAAAAATTTCATAAAAATATTTTTAAGTTAAATAAAAACGTTGGGGTCCAGAAAAACATCTATTAAAAATATTGTGCTCTGATTTTTTGACTTCAGATGATTCTGTGCTGAGATACAGTGTCCACCGCAAATCCTGCTTTTTAAAAGGCATCCTCGAAAGTGCTCCGTCACCGGCTCATTTTTCAATATTTTTCTACGAAAAAAATATTAAATGTTCTTTTAACAATGCTTTGTATAATGCAAAAAATTTGAATACATTTGTTTGAACGATAGCTTTAGAAAAAAACCGTGAAAATGAAGTTTTTTTATACCCGTTAGACCCTACCCCCCCCTTAATCAAAATCACATATGGGCTCGTAGAGTAGATAAGGGCAAAACGAGCACCCGAGGTGAACTGAACACCCCTCTTTTCTTGGGAAATACAGTATTTTCTCAAATAAATTTACACGAGGAACAGTTTTTCAATTTCTATAGCATTAACTTTTAGCAAAAAATAAATCTCTTTATCATCTTGCAAAAATATTTAAAAAAAACAACCAACAAGGATCTCAATTGGCGAAAATATTATAATTTTTGAGCACCGGAAAATCAGCTCTTATGATCGTTTTATCATTTTGATCTATGATGTGCGCACTGGAACATGATGAACATATTATTCATAAATTTTCACCATCACTAAATTCTTAATTTTTCACTCTAATCCATTTTTAAAAACGTTTTAAATTTAACTTGTTGACTCGAGGTGGAAAGAGCACCATTGATCGGGGCACGATGAGCATTTTCGGCCGTAGAATCTAGCAGCGAATTCAACTCGATGAATTCAACTGAATTATAGGGCTACTTGTTTACATCTGACAACTTAGCCTATTGGCAAATATAATAATAGTAGGAATATTCCTCACTCCCACGAAACTTGAAGGACACATGAAATGCGCCTCCATGTGAGGAAAGTTCTTACGAACATGAATAAATGCTATCGAGAAGACCTAAGTTGCCTTAAACTAAATTTCGAAAGCTTCTGGCGAAAACTGTTAAGCTCATTATCACCAAAAATTTGTGTCCCGATCTGACAATCATACTAAATACAACACAAGTATATCCACTTTTTTTTCATAATGTTTTTCATGATAAGTAAGTTGACTTCGTTAATAAATTTTATACTCAAAATATGATTTTGATTTATCGGTTCAACATGTTTTGGAGTTTTCAAAAAATCAGATGTGCCTAAATGAAAAGTATTAAAAAGAGCTAATTCTACACGAAGAATTTTTTCCTTTACCAATTTATTCATTTTAGAGAAATGCTGATTTCCATTTACCAAACGTGCTCGAGATAATAATAATAATAACAATAATGATGATGTGGTCATCAATAGATCTCAAATCATATTGTAGAGTAGATTTTAGGATCAATTTACTTAGTAAATGGTTACCTTTTTTGATTTCTTAGTAAATTGTTGCCTTTTTATGATTTCTTTTATGAAATATTCAGTATTGTCCAAAAAGTGAAATTTTCATCAATGATTGTTCCAATTCAAATGACATTAGAATCCCAAATTGTAGATTTATTAGCATACTTCGTCAGTCGGGACCTTTTTCCATTCGGCAGAAAACAACACAAATTGAGAACCATAGCAACATACTTTGCTACACGAAGAAAACTTGGAGTAGGCTGAAATTCCTATGTTGTAAATAAAACATAAACAAAATTTCTTGTGTGGTCATAGAAATGCAAGTTCGAATACGAACTTTTGTAGTTAAGACGCGAACCCACGGTTGATGCAAAGAATGATCAGAGTTTCCTCAGTACCTCAATGCTTGAAATTTCCTTCTAGTAAGAACTTTCTCCAGGAGGTGGTGCTGATATACATGTCCTTGCTGAAGTATATGAAGCATGCTGAGAGTTACCAATGTTGATTATAATATGTTTGCTATTGGTAAGGTGTCTGAGAGGTAATCAAAAGACTGGAGTTTAATTCCAGGTTGAGGCGATTTTGTTTTCATTTACCATTCATGATCGACTATTTTGATCTTTACATTATACGGCTAGTAGCATACTCAAACAAAGCACCAGAAACATAATGTGGGTGTGAATTGTTTGTATTCTACAAACAAAATTTCATTATACTGTTATCGCTTCGTTTGATGGGTCTACGTGTCACCGTTTAGTGCAAAATGAATCGATCATGTGGAAGGAAAATGAAAAAAAAATCTCCTCGACCAGGGATTAAACTTGACCTCTCTAATTATCTCTGCGACCAGGATTATGTCATAGTCATGAGCCAAAAATTGCGACTAGTGACCCATTTTTTTCCTCACATGTCGTTAGTTTAGGATTTTTTCGAAATGAAAGCATGCTATGAATGACTATTTTGGTAAAGAAAGATTTTTCCATCATGTGATTGATCATTGAGATCTACAATATTTCGGTCAGGACATGATGGTTAAAACTGATCATGACATAGATCACCAGTGTAATTTTTGGATGCTTCGTTTGCCAAGCTAATTTTCAATATGTTGTAGTATGACAAACGCTAACTACCCAGACAACCATAAGTCGTATTTTCTTTTGCAGATTACATCGTATAGAATGTTATTTATACTCATTTTCGTATATCTGCACCTACAATGTGCGGTCCATGCATATTCTTTATCCTATTTAAAAGCATTGCATGATTTTATTACGACAAGAAGTATTTATGTACATATGAACTCGACCTTTGTGTACGACAATTCGCAAAAAATCCGTGGAACGACCGATATACGGTGATCAGCCGTGATTGAGAGATTTTGTCGTGCTATGCATAAAATAATTCGAAATTAAAAACGTATATAACTGCATTGATTCGTAATAATGTGCATGCAACCGTGTACCTTTGCAAATTAATTCGCATGTCGAATTTTCGTAAAACGTATTTGCTGGCAATCGTAAAAGAATACAAAAAAGTTCAATAAAATCGTTTATGGTAATGGGACATCGATGATTGGAATCGTATTTAAGGAGGCTTCAAAATGTTGGTCTATTTTTAGATCATCGATGACGTGTTCTACGATTTAAAAGATTTAAGTTATAGAAATATACGATTTGCTTTTGGTTTAATGCCTTTGAAGCAAATCCCCTTGAATTTATATATTCCAGATAGCGTCGAGGAACCATCATGAGCTGCTGATCGAATCGTCAGGGGATCAAGTCCAGGCGCTAATAATAAATTCATGAACGTGAAAAAAAACCAGCAATTAGTCAAATAATAAATGTGTACGATATAAACTTGAATTTGACAGCAAAAACACATTTCTTTGAAATAATTTTATTTTTATTATTTTTTGGGGATGAATAAACCAATTGGTTTAAAATCCCAAAAAAAAAATATTTTTTTTTTCAACTGACGGAAAATGAGAGCCCTGCACTCAAGTCGCAAAAGACGACCAAATAAGACGTCAAACTTTCCATATTGTTACGAAAAATGTCGTATATTACAACCTCAATCATCGATATGATGATGTAAATTGTCATAGTATATTCCAAAAAGAATCAGGGTAGTCGTAAATGATGCGCATGATAAGTCGTGCAAATCGTAATTTAATACAATCCAAATCAAGAATATGTTTGCTAATGTAGCTATATGGCCTCCAAAATAATACGTATATACTGGTTTTGCTACATTATATACGATATGTTTACACGTATATTTGCACGTATATTTGCGTTGCAAATTCGAAATACCCACCAAATGGTTGTCTGGGTACCAATAGTATGTATGTATGTATGGTTTCCCAATCGGTAGCAAGGTCCTGCCTATGGCCGTGTCTTGGTCTTCGAATTTCTTCTAGGGCTTCCACGGTCCGATGGTTCGTCGAAGGAAGGCATCCAACCCTCAGAAACCTACAATGGCAGGCTACCCGTGCCGCTTGCAACAGTCTCTTCAGATTAACCCCAGATGCATTCCCTCTGAAGTATAGGGGAGGAGCGGGCTATATGCGCCTATTAAGCAGAACACTGATTTAATCAAATATCACATCGAATATCTGTACAAAAACTATATACACGTGTGCAGGCATCTGTTTACTATACATTGGAGTAATTTTTATGTTGAAATTTTCTTCTGTTTCCAAGAAAACGATTTGATTATAAGTGTTGTCTAAAATGCCGAACCTCAAACCGTGCGGGCTAAATGCGCCTATTTATGTTTTGAACAAAATTTCTGTTTTTTGGGCAATATTTCCGTATAATTTCATTGAAACTGCTAGAAAGTAATAATTTCCGTACGACAAAGCTGAAGTTTTATAAAAATCTATGTATATTATAATTTTATTGAATAAAACAAAAGTTAGGGTTGCCATACTATGGAGGTAGTTCATCCATGAGAAAAACTTTATAAAATCTGTTTTTAGATCTTCAATTCTTTCATAAGATGTTATTCAGCGCTTAGATTTGAAGGTTCAATGATAAAAATCATTTAATTATTCTATTTAACCTATGATTTTAGGATGGAGGCATTTTAAAAACAATTTGGGGGCATACAAAAACACTCTATTATTTCACTATATAATCATTATTAAACTTCCACAAAAGCTGAAATATATTTAGTTTTTTAAGTTCATTTGAGTAAGACACAAAAACCATCCTAGTTTTTGTTTTAAGATTCTTTACGAATAATTTTTAAAAGTCGAAATATTACATCAAAATGTATCAAAATCTTGTATGATTTTTTAAATTTTGTTGAGTTTGTAAATTCGTAAAATTCTTTCTTGCCTTATGTTCTAAGCGTATCACCCTCAAAATGCATTGGTCAGATAAGCTGTCTAGTCAGCCATTTCATCAAACAGCCGTAGGGTCATTTAACCCGATAGGCCCATTTAGGAAACCTTTCCCCTATAATTATTTATACAATGAAACACATCTTACCTGTCG
Source organism: Uranotaenia lowii (assembly GCF_029784155.1). NCBI lineage: Eukaryota > Metazoa > Arthropoda > Insecta > Diptera > Culicidae > Uranotaenia > Uranotaenia lowii. The sequence goes on from NC_073692.1 coordinate 57,675,071, forward strand.
GCAACTTATGGGATTCGAACGCAAAAGTTTTTCTTGCCGATACCGGGAATCGAACCCAGTACGCCTGGGTTACCAGACTCGCGCCAGCCTATCCACTAAACCACATCATCGCTATGACAAACGCTGACTAGCAATAGTATTAAAAAAAATAAAATAGAGATAAGCGTTTGCTGCGCCTTTTTTAAAGATTCCATTTGGTTCCCAAATTTCATTCATTGCTCACTCTTCTCATACGTGACATTTATTTACCTCACGTGAATATGAATGGAATTTTCATTCTCATGATAGGAATATTTCTGTCATGACATAATCCATGACTGATGATATTTTCTTGCGTATAGTGATCCAAAATAAATTTCGCCGTCCATATGAATGAATGAAAATTTTCAAGCCTGTCTGCGACACATTACCAATAGGCCAAATCTTCAGACGAAACAAGCTAAGCTGTAGCTCAATATTTGAGTTGACGTAATCAAGTTCAATTCGCTGCAAGATTCTCGCCAGAAAATGTTCTACGTGCCTCGATTAATGGTGCTTATGCTGCCCTCGGAGGGGAGGGTTCTCATAATGCCTCTTCTTTCAAGGTAGACATTATGCTCTCATCTCCCCTATGCAATAGAGGGTTGAAGTATTGGTTGATTTACCAAAAATAAAATTTATAATGATAACAAATTTGATTTATTCGACTCACAGCCTTCCTGTGATACTTTGAATAAAAAAAATTACTTTAATATTATACAAACCCATTTGAAAACTATTCGTTCTATAAGAATAATTGCTTTGATAGAGTTGATATAAAATGATAGGAAAAATATAGTATAAAATATTCTTTTTTTTTTGAAAAATCGCATCAAATTAGTCTACCGAAAAAATGGATTTTGATTACTTTAGCGACGACTCATTTTTATATACATTTTTGTGCGTGATCTAAATACGTATTTCATTTGTGCATTTAAATCTTCTATGACATTTAATGCCATATTTTTTCGAGATTTAAATATTTATTTATATAAATAAGATCCATTTGTAAGCGTGAGTTGTGTTTCCTTTTTTTATGAATTTTATGGATTTTGTAACGGTTTTCTTCTTTTAAGTTTTTTCGGATCTTGTAAACATATTTTTTCTGAATAATTTCTTCAGAATTTTCCATCATTATATTTTTGCTTTCATTTCGATTGTTCAAATCAAGCAAATTTTGTCACATGATTTGGAAAGTGTTTTTTTCCGTGGTTAATTCGTAGTGTTGTTTGAAAGGGTTGTACTCCATTTACCCGAAAACCATTGCCCAGAATGAAAAATCCACAGAATTTCAATCGCCAGAAAGAACCATTGTACCATTTTCCAGAAATTTTGTCACTAGAATGAACTATTTACCAGAAATTTTTTCGACAGAAAATTTAAAACATTTATCCTTACTAGAAATTATTTAAAAAAAAAAGGAATTGTTACAAAAAAAAATAGGGTTTCATAACTTTATTCTTTTGTGGCAAAGCCGCAACCAACGAGGATGAAGGGGCAGAGGCGGCACAAAGCCGCCGAAGCTCCCAAATCCGAGTTGGCCGCCGACCCGCCGTCGGAAGCGGCGGCCCCATTACATTGGTCTAGGTCTGCGTGAAAGCTAGGGGTGATCCCTTAGCCCCGTCCGCCACGCTACAGCGTGAAGGACAATATTTCTTTAAAGTTCTAACGCGCAGCGTGAGTAGTCGGATACCAAAACGGTTTTCAAAGGACCATGGTTGGCATTGAATTCATTCAAGTACCTAAACCACAAAACATAATATCGGTTCTGAAATAATTTTAGTTCGAAACTTTCAAACAATTGGTTTCATTTGAAAAATCATTTTGAAAAATTTAATTTCGAATCATATGAAATTTACAAGAATTCATAAGATTTAACCGCACAAAATTAAAAAAAAAAATACAAGAGGAAATCATCTGGGATTTGTGTCATTCTGGGAAATGTTCTATTCTGGAGAAAAAAATTCTGGGAAATGACCCGTTCTGGGAAAAAAATTTCTGGGAAATCGTTCATTCTGGGGTTTGATTTCGAGTATTTGTCATTCTGGGGAAAAGTCATTCTGGGCAATAGTTTTCGGGTAAATGGGATACAATCGTTTGAAAGCAACACTAATCAAAATCCGATTATCTCGAAAACATGTGAATATTTTTGAATTATGTATATATTAAAAATGTTCAAGAATTAAGAAAAAACGACTCATTTTATTTTTTTAACGGTACTTCAATGGATGTATGAGATAACGAAGGAAATATGTAGCAATCATGCAGCAAAAATCAAAGTTTTTTTTAAAGTTATTTTTAAAAATTGCGTGCTAGAAATTCTATAATTTTTTTAAAATCTCAATCAATCGCAAACATCTTCATACACCTTATCTACAATGTATGGAAGAAAGGAGAATCTGCAATTTGGTTCTCGAATGTACGTGGATGAGAAATATACGGTTTGGAAAACAAGGCAAGAGAAAGCTACTATGAGGTCAAAAAAAATCTACCGAAGCAGAAAAAAGTTATGGATTGAAGAAATAGCAAAAACGCTAGCTGAACAGTTTTTTTTTTTCAATATCTTTCGAATCGCACATTGCACATCCATATACATCAGAAAAATATTGCCCATTCTGAATAATTTCCAAATCATGTAATGATTTTGGCAATTGAGCTTTAATCTTAAAAAAAAAATAAATCATGCATTTAAAGGTTAAGCATGAAATAAAATCGTTTTGCACAATCTTGGCCGAATATTTTGTCATTCATAGAGGTGATTGAACACTTCGCATTTTTTCCCCCTTTTTCAAGTTTTCCAAATTAATACACCGAATAATATTCAACCGTATTTGTATTTACTACTACTGAGTGAATTTTCAATAAGCGATGGATATCCTTTTTAAAAAAAACTAAAAATAAGTTTCAACGATCTAAACTCTATTAAGCGATTTAAATAATTTTTAATTGTTTTTTTTTTGTATTTTAAAATATATTTTTCAAAGTTTTGGCTTGCTCATCTTGTTGGTTATATGATTTTTTATGCATTTAAATGACGTATTTGGAATTTTTAACATTGTTTGTTATAATTTTAAATTTAACACTTTGTTTAAATTTATTATTCAGGCTTTAATTAAAAGCTTAAAATATTGATATTTTATAGCCGCATTAATTTTTTCATAATTTTTTAAAGCCGTTTCAAGCTGTATTATTGTAAAACATCATTCAAGTTTCAAAATTATTTACCATCATTAAGCTGTTTTATTTCTAATTTAGTAATATTGTGTGATCTTGCTCTTGATAAGGTGCATTTCTCGTTTGTTTGAAAATATTTTCGAACTATAAAAGACGTGATATAATTCTTTTTTCTCATTTTTAAGCTGTTTTGAGCTCTTTTTTTATATTCAACTTCAGCGGCGTGCGGTTTCTGCTGAATTTCACTAGGTTTCGATGATTTTAGATGATCAAACTATTTGGAAAGATTTTTGCTAAACCTAGTAATTTTGTTTATAGTCATATTTCCAAGCTGAACTGGATATTTTCAAAAATATAAGAGCTATCTCTCAACCAATCCAATGAGTTTTTCCTAAGCAGAAATAAATCTACATTTTTACATTTTCATTTTTCACACCAAACATACCGAGACTTTGTATATACCTATTCATACCGCGAGCGATCAAATGACGGCAAACACCATTTTCGCTGAAACTCTCTTGTTTCTCAACCGATTTCTACAAAATTTATAGTTTCGAAAAGCTCATAACGTGACACAAGTATGCTTCTCAGACAATTTTAGGCTACATTCAATTATTTCAAAGTTATTTGAAGTTCAAAAAATTTTTTTATGAAAAAACATGCTTGAGTAAAAAAGCTGTAAATCAGTTTTAAGTGCTCGAAAAAAATTTCGCTTAGTGCCTGAGAAAGCTGAAATTCAGAAATATATTTATTAAATTTTTGCCAAGCATTGCACCGCCAATGCATTTACATCACTAGAACCGTTATTTACAGCCTTTTTCCTGAAACATGTTTTTTCATAAAACATTTTTTGAACTTCAAATAACTTTGAAATAATTTATTGAAGCTAAAAGTCTGAGAAGCATATTTGAGTCACGTTATAAGCTTTTCAAAACTATAAATTTTGTAGAAATCGGTTGCAAAACAAGAGAGTTTTAGCGAAAATTGTGTTTGCGTCATTTGACCGCTCGCGGTATGAATGCGTTATTCGAAAAGCACAACACTTAGAAAAAATTTTAAGATGCAAAAACACTTGCATTTTATAAATAAAAATAGTCCTGTCGGTAAATTTGCGAAAAAAAAATTATATAAGGCGTAATCATCATTTAAAGTTCCAAAACCGTCATTTGACCGCCTCCGGTACGTTTGGTGTTATGTAAATTTGAAACGAATTTTCATTCATTAAAATTCTATTTTATTTTATTCTATTTTAATTTCTTTTATTTTGTTGTTCATAAAGAATTTTACCCAGCTCGGTCCTTTGTTTCTTAGAAAAGTGGGTACATTCGACTTAATTCTAAGTATTTTGCAATTTCATTTCGTTTTTTTTTAATTTTCGTTAAAACCATAGTTTATACTTTTTTTATCTGTCAAGGTGGACATAAGTAGTCAATTATACTAAACTAAGCTTATTAAAAATTTATCTTTTGGTCCTTATCGATGTATTTTTATGAAGTTTAAAACATTTGTTTTTTAAACTCTTAACGTACCGGAGGGGGTCAAACGATATTTTTTTAACTTCAAATGATCAGAACTCCTATTATTATTGTTTTTTTTGCAATTTTTTCTTCATGACTAATTTTATGTTTAGAATGCACATATTTTTTCATTGAATTATTTTTTTTAAGTTTGTAGATTTCGAAAAATGCATGTGGTACACATATGACTCAAATATGATTCTCAAACATTATTCAGATTAAATCCTTTTCAATCTTAATGAAAAAAATATCCGAAAAAACATGCTCCGGAAGGAAGTTGAAAGTTATTAAGTGCTGAAAGCTGTAAGTTATTAAGTGTACGAAAAAAAAATCACTTAGTGTTTGAGAAAGCTGAATTAAAATGCTATATGTTGCACATATGGAAATATTTTTTTTAAATTTTCTTAGATTATGGCCACAAAAAATGTAAAAAAGTGGTATAAAAAACCTTACTTTTTTTATGAATCAATCACCAAAGCTGTTCGAGTCACAATCTATTTTTTATTTTTTTGAGTAATGAATTGGAAAGTTGACGTTATTTGTGATATTTTAGCATCTATAAAACACGAAACAAAGGATTTTTGACAACACCTTTTTTTTTATTTTTTGTGGCCATGATCTAATGAAATTTAAAAAAAAATATTTTTTATATGTGCAACATATAGCTTCTTACTTCAGCTTTCTCTAGCCTTTTTCCCGAAGTATGTTTTATCGAATTATTAGTCTTAGACTTTGAATAACTTTGAAATAAATGATTGGTTTTCTGTTGTTGTCTGATAACTACATTTGAGTCACGTTACAAGGTTTACCGAATTAAATTTAAAAACCTAAATTTGTAAAAATTCTTTGAGAAATAAGAGAGTTTTAGCGGAAAATGTATTTGGGGTCAAAAATAGGTATATACAAAATGTCGGTATATTTAGTGTTAAACGAACAAAAATACATATACGATCTCAATGAAACTTGATGTGTCCTCGAAAAAAACTCTTTTTACTTAACTCTAAGCTTGCATCTTTTGAGGATATGATGGCTTGCCTCTTACAAATGCCAAAACCACCAACCCACAACAAGTGTACTATGTATGCCGTAACCGAGATTCGATCTCCTCACCGTTGGCTTGGAAGACATGAAAGCTACCCTCTTCGTCACGGGCTGTGACTTATTTTCGTAATTGAATCAAATTTATTGATTTTATTTCATAACCATTTCAATTTATCTTTTTTTTTTCGAACCATTAACAAAAATGTTGATTGAATGAGCTCACATTTCACTGTTCCAAGCTTTTTATTTGTTTTTTTTTTTGTTCTCATGATTTCAAAATTTCTGAATTCTTTCATGATTGTTTTAAATAAAACCATTCTTTCATAGAATTGATAAGCTATTCTTATTGTATTTGAGTTCAATATGAACGTGAATATGAACCAACAAATAATAAACTCCTCTAAAAATAAAGAAAAACTTCTTCTGCCAACAGAGAGTTCTATTAAAGTAAGTAAAAGTATTTTTTTGTTCACTTTTCACAAATCTTAGCATTTGTGTTGCGTTAAGGTGAGCATCAAAATATTGCTCTTGGTATTTATTTTTAAACGTATTACAAACTGATTTTCAAAGTCACTTGTTTGGATTTACGCTAGAAATTTTGCAGAATTTCATATTCACCAAGCTAAAATAACTGGAAAATATAAAAAAGGAAACATAATGCGGTTTGACCACTGGAATCAGTTGAAATACACTCATTTTTATATGATTTGTGCTTACGTAAGAACTTTTACTATACACATAACACATGACGTATTATGCAATTTATTTGAGCGGCGCGGATTAGCCTGATTTTCCGTGAAGCTAGAACGTTATGTGTCATGTCCTGTAATACGTCGTGTGTAATGTGTAGGTATCAGTTGAAATAGTATGACTGATTCACGGGTTTAGCTAAACAATACTAACTTTTGTTACAAATCGTAAACTCTAAATGTACCTTCGAAAATTTGGAAAAAAGCAGCACATTTGAAGGTTAAAGGTTTTTATTTTTTGAATATTGACAATAACACCATTGGACCTTTTAAAGCAATGCCATTTTTTTCCTATTCCAAACGAGTTCAAACGAACGTCTTCATTCGGTCGTAGGCATCTCTTATTTTGTTTGTTATGTTTCCAGTCCGTTTCCTCTTAAAGATTTGCACAGAAAACAGAGAAACCGAGAAGGAAGGGAACGTGAAAAATACTACTTTTGGCACGGATAACATCGCTGGGACCATCCTCCTCGGAGGTCAGATTCAACTGCTGGATCTTCCTGGCTAAAGCCTACAATCACGGTTTGAGCGCTGTCTTCGTGTATCCATTTTTTGTTGCCTTTTTGCTTTTCCGTTGTTTACTCCACTGATGAGGGTGTTGGAAGGGAGTCATTTTGAGCTGCGCGAGATGCCTATAATTTTAAAATTATAAACCTGCACCGCTCCAATTCATCATGCAATCGACAGATGGGGTTCACGCTGAGGTCGACATGGTAAAAACGTGCCTGGAGATCCTATCTGAGCATTTTTCACTGCTTCGAAACGATGATGCGATGAGGGAAGGTTAAGAGTTGGATCACGAAGGTGGATGTTCCCGAAAGCCTCGCAGATGTGGGCCAATTTTTTATTCAGTTGACTGCAGGAAAAAAAAATCTCGGATCTGAGCCTAGTGAAAAATTTGGCATTTCATCCATTGCTAATTCTAGGATGAAGGTGTGATTTTGGATTTTTTTTCTCGTCCGCTCTCGCCTCTCGAAATCGTAACGAAGAACTAACAAGGCACCAACATTTGTCAACGGGGAAGCTGCTGCTGCTGCTGTGACAGAATGTGGCAATCATGGCCCCAAACAATGCCACGTTGATTTAGCAACATTGTATTTCCTTCAGATCTTCCTGATGGCGCGTTCGATGATTCCATTCGTGAGCCAGTGAAGCCACCTGTTCTCACTTGGCCAACAACCAAGAGAGAGGTTTGGTGCCACAAATGCAATGCAAGGGGCAGCCATCAGGCGCTTTGCCACAATCAAGAGGCCATAAACGAAGCTATTGAAAATTAAGGCTTGCCACATGTGTTTCCAACCTGCCATGCCACCAAGCCACCCACTAACTAACCACCCCCACCCTCGGCAGATGAGCCTGAGCATCCATCGTCGTAACCGGTACCTATTCGAACATTTGGCTCCAGCCTCTATGTTGACATGTTGACACCCGGCTGCTGGTTGGGAAACAACATTTTGAAATCTCCCCGTGGAGAAACACGTGCTCAGATCGGGGATGAAATTCCATCATTGATTTTATTTTAATTCCAATAGCAAGAAGAAAAGTGAACTGGGAAAAACATTTGTAAGTAGAGTTCAAATTCAAAACAACTAATTTTTTTTTTCAAGGATGAATCAGGATATTAAAATTTTTTAATGTTTGTCAAAACTGATTTTTAGTTTTATAGTGTAAGTTAGGGCCTGTAATATAGCTCAATTAGCATGTCAGTTGCTTCCTGAGCCGATGTCCGTGAGTTCGAGCCCAATAGTAAACATCGATCATAGTTGTATCGGAGAAGTTTCTCAATGACTGTCCGCCAACTGTATCGTTGATATAACTGCATCGCGAATGACAAAAAGATGTTAAAACGACTATAATCGAATACAAAAAAGTGTAAGTCCGAAACAATATTATGTTTTGATTGATCTTAGTCATTAACACTAGAAGGACCGACAAATTGCATATACCTATTCGGACCGTGACCAGTCAAAATGACTGGTAAAGGGGAAATTCTTTATATCACAATATTTTTAACTTTTTTCTTTTGACATTATTTTGTTATTTATTCGATATCATTTTTGTTATAAAATGGGAATATTTTTTCACCATGGGTGCACGGAATCACCTCACTTTGGCATAGTTGACGAATGCGTGTATGTCATAACATGAATATTTCAATTAATTATCAAAAAATTAAAACACATTATCAATCTAATCATAAAATCATATGAGATGGCTATGAGTATTGACCATGGGTGCACGGTTTCACTTCAATTTTGTTTTAGTAGATATTTTCTAGCATCCATCGCTCTGAAATTTTTCAACACGTTTCCTATAAATTATACCTGATATTGTAGGTTTTGAAGCATATTTTATCTATAAGTAGAGCAATTTACTATGGGTGCACGGATTCACCGCCATTTATAAAAAAATCAATTTTTTTGCATGCTAAAGGTAAAGAATAAAGACTTTTATAAATTCAAATGAAAACTGTGTTATATGCATGGGTTTTCACTATGGGTGCACGGATTCACCGCGTTTCAATCAAATATTGGACTTTTTGTAAATTTTAAAAAAGCATTTTTACAAATCTTAACTAAACCAAAGTCAAAACCATGTCTTTCATGTTGAGATATAATCATTTAAATAACGTATTTTATTTCAAGTTCCCTTTTTTTCATTCCTGGAAAAGAAATATTTTAAAAATATCTTGAAATAATAAATTCATTTATTTATTACTAAAACAAAAGGTTTTTGCATTCGTATATTTATCTGATAGGATCTGATCAACGTCCAAGAAATTGGAAAACGGTTACCATGGACCGAGTGAATTTTGAGAATTATATGCATCAAGTTATGTCGTGTGACGGAAAACAGTGAAAATAAAAATAAAGAATCAACATTGTCAAATGTACACGTTGAAAAGTTTTCCGATTGACCAATATTGCATTTTAAATACCTATGTATCATATCTAACTTAAAAAATATTTTGTGTTCTGAAGCAAAATGAAAACAGTTTATTTCTATATAATTTTCAACGGCGAATTTACAGCCATTCTGTGCACCCATGTTGAAATATTTTAGCGCCGTTGTGGTGTATCAGATAGGCTTGCGCGAGTCTGGTCTAGGTATGCCAGGCGTACTGGGTTCGATTCCCGGTATCGGCAAGAAAACTCTTGGGTTCAAACCCCATAAGTTGCCGACAGGTAAGATGTGTTACCTCTTATAATAAAAATGTTAAATCAGTTGCCAGCTGGCCAGGTATAAACACGGGTGCTGGAATACCTGTAAGTGAACTTGCATTGGAAATTTGTCGAACCTAATAATCTAAGAATGCATGTGAATACATACTTGGGCAGAAACTGCGGTGAATCCGTGCACCCATGGTGGATTACCAACATATAAAAAATATTCCGTGCACTCATGTTGAAATATCATTTAAATTATTCAGTTTAATAGCTATTGTCTTAAAATTTGAATAAATGAGCACACAATTCATAATTATTTTACTCATTCTGGTTTAGTATAAAACATATTTATTACCTAAAACTACTCGATTACTCGAATGGACATGGATTAAATCTAACATAACTTTTACAAATCTTGATGAAATTTCGCCAAATTTTGACAGAAAGTTCGATTAAAGTTGGGCAACAAAACAGACCAAAAAAATTGGGAGTCGAGTACTTGAAGCGCCACACAGCGGCCAATCCGAGAACTTTTTCTACAAATTATCATGACTTTGCATCGAAAATCAATAATTTCAATACGAATGACACACTTCTGCCCACCATTAATTAACTAGGGCTCATTGTCTCGAATGTAGATTGCAAATGAAACCAAAAGTAAGCGAAGATTCTTTATCTAGTTTGAGTTATAGGGTTGTGAATTTTACCAGTCATTTTGACTGGTCACGGTCCGAGTGTCCATGGCGAAATTTATCTCGCTTATTAAAAGAGCTAGTGAAATAAAAAATACACAGTTTTGTAGAGATTCAAAATTAATGAAAATTCATATTTTTTGCGAATTTTTAAAGCGAAGTATTTAAAAGATATTCAACAAACAAAGTGTCCAACCAGTCATTTTGACTGGTGCGGTCTTTCTAGTGTTAAAAAAACTTTCATTAGATAATAAATAGATGACTAGACCCAAAGAAGACGTTGTGGAGATTTTCAAGCCGGTAAGAGCTAACTCTATGCCAAAAATGTGCTGAAACGTGCATTGTGTCAAAGATGACATTATTGACTCGTGACTACTGGCACAAAGATTCGACAAAGACAAATGATGCACTACCACTACATATAAACATTGCGCATTGCTTATGGACGACAAATTCAGCGGTCACAAAGCTTACTGTTGCCGACTGTATGCTAATCATATACCATTTTCGTGCAAAACTACCATGTCATGTTTGGAGTAGGCCCTAAACTGTGAGTGTATCTCAAGTTCACTCACGGGAAGAATCTCTACGCCAATTAATGATATCTAATAAAAATGAAAAAAATGACAAAATGACAAAAATGACAAAAATGACAAAAATGACAAAAATGACAAAAATGACAAAAATGACAAAAATGACAAAAATGACAAAAATGACAAAAATGACAAAAATGACAAAAATGACAAAAATGACAAAAATGACAAAAATGACAAAAATGACAAAAATGACAAAAATGACAAAAATGACAAAAATGACAAAAATGACAAAAATGACAAAAATGACAAAAATGACAAAAATGACAAAAATGACAAAAATGACAAAAATGACAAAAATGACAAAAATGACAAAAATGACAAAAATGACAAAAATGACAAAAATGACAAAAATGACAAAAATGACAAAAATGACAAAAATGACAAAAATGACAAAAATGACAAAAATGACAAAAATGACAAAAATGACAAAAATGACAAAAATGACAAAAATGACAAAAATGACAAAAATGACAAAAATGACAAAAATGACAAAACTGACAAAAATGACAAAAATGACAAAAATGACAAAAATGACAAAAATGACAAAAATGACAAAAATGACAAAACTGACAAAAATGACAAAAATGACAAAAATGACAAAAATGACAAAAATGACAAAAATGACAAAAATGACAAAAATGACAAAAATGACAAAAATGACAAAAATGACAAAAATGACAAAAATGACAAAAATGACAAAAATGACAAAAATGACAAAAATGACAAAAATGACAAAAATGACAAAAATGACAAAAATGACAAAAATGACAAAAATGACAAAAATGACAAAAATGACAAAAATGACAAAAATGACAAAAATGACAAAAATGACAAAAATGACAAAAATGACAAAAATGACAAAAATGACAAAAATGACAAAAATGACAAATGTTTATGGCATTTTTGTCAATTTCTACTAATTATGACAAATTTTGTTCGTTTTTGCATTTTCGGCATCTCTATCGTGTTTTTTATTTTAGTTTTTTTTTATCGTCGTTTTTGTTCATTTTGGTAGTTTGTGTCATTTAAATTTTTTTGATTGAATGTTTTTTCATTACTTTTAATTTGTGACCAAAACAAAAATATTTAATTACTGGCAGCACTGTTAAACTGAAGTGTTGAATTCAAAAAGGTTAACCAAACAGTTGAGAAAAGTGGTAAACTTGATCCCGGCAGACTCGGAAACTACTGAACCGATCATCGTCAAAATTGGCATCTGAGGGTTTTTGAGGCCGGAGATGGTTTCTGTAATAGTCAAAACTTCATCGGACTTAAGAAAGGGGGGGCTTTCATAGAAAATGTGTAGTTTTTCGAAACAAATTAAAGTCATGACATCCATTTTCTCGAGATTTTTTCATCCTTTGGGCGGTTTGTTTTTCGTCTCCATGGTCGAGGCGTCGCGAGCCAACGTCGCAAAAGGATTGTAACCATGGCATAGCATACTGATCAGTTGGAATATTTTGGCGCGTATTTCTCAACCAAGAATATTTTCAATGCAAGGGGTGGCGATATGAAGCCTTGATGTGATTTTTTTTTCTTCTTGATTCCTAGCTCATTTGTACAGCACATGGTTATGAATGACGCCTAGATGAGACCCAGTTTGACATTTTGCCGATCGAATAAAACATATGCCTACATTTTTTTTGCCAAAATCTGAAATTGAAAAGTCATGGCATCCATTTTAAGAGATTTTCTTCTGTCTGAAGGGTTTGTTTTTCGTCTCTATGGTCAAGCACACGTCGTCGTCGCAAGTGGATAGTAACTAAAGCATACTGTTACTGTTCATTGATCGCTGGAAAAATTTAACAATAAGGCGCCTGTTTCTCAATGCACGTGGGGGCGATATGCAACCTAGATGTGTTTTTTTCTTGCTTAATTGCACGTGGTAATGAATGACGCCTAGTTGTGACACGGATTGGTATTTTATCAATCGAATCAAAACCAATTGAAAGATTTGCAAAAATACTTCCATATTTAGATCGTGTTAATGTACGTAGCATTCGACTTTTCATTCTAGGAACATTAGAACATGTTCAAACGTTCAACTTCAAACGTTCAAAAAAAAAATGTTTTCTTCTAGAAATTGTTATTTCGGCCCAAATACACAAACGAAACGAATTTACACATGAAAATGGGAGCTTTTTATTTTAAATAACTCTGAAAAAACCATCGCACTTTTTGCTTACATACAAAGTCAAGTACGTACTTAACATGAAAAGTGTTATTGTGTTACATGGCTGCATAAAAGAAACTTTTGATCCGCTTCGTTTTTGAAAAGCGAGACTTTAGAACTGATATTCAAGAAATTTTTAGTATACCCTTAAAGTGTTAAAAACAATATTCCCTCCTGTCAACTTACACGGTGGGGCAAGGGCAGGCGTCGAACTTTTAAGAAATTCATCTTCAAAATGATTCAATATGTTTTAAAGACCAGACTGGGTATTCCGAATGTTAAAACTGAAGCGGATATTGAAAATTCTTAAATGTTTTTGTTAATGAAGGTTATTCTTTTTGAACAGCATTCGTTAAAAGTGGAGTAATAAACATAAATTTATACTGCACTAATACTGCAGATATATCAGTGAAATTTGATAGAACAAAAAACAGGGAAACGTATTAAATCCATTTTAAAGCCATTATTCTGACGCACCTGAAAATAAGCTTAGCATTGACACTTGCCCCAATATACGGGACAAATGTGAACTTAGAAGTTTATTTTTGCCAACATTTTTGAATATTTGACTTTCAAAGAGAAAATAATAAAAACGCTGAGAACTTATTTAGTGATGCAACTGATATTTTTTTAAATATTTATATTTTTTGCCGTAGTAAATTTGTTTAAAAAAAAGGGAATTTGCACTGTATTCAATACATTACTAATTTAATATAGTTTTCATAACCATGATAAGTGCTGTTTGGGAAAACTTCAAGCTATAATGTCTCATGTCCACGAGTTTGGAATATGGCGAAACATTTTTTTAACGTAATTTTGGCGCAAAAAGGATAGATATTCAAACTGCTTCGTAGGCGAGGATCATGAAAAAAGCTGTTTGAAAATGATTATTAAAAATCTTTTTTTTTAATTTCTATAACTTATTTGTTTATTTCCAAAAAAATCCCCATCTAAAGCTTATCAGGAGCTGGAAGTGCTCATAATACAGAATATTAGGAATATACTCAAAAAACTGTCTCGATTCACGCTATTCATCGGTTTTAAAAATTCTATCTCCATAAAGTACAATTTGCAATAAATTCCAATATGCGAATCTTTTTCTTTCAATTGGAAATTTATGTAAACTCCAGTCAGATTATTCAGCCTACCTTCTTCAAGCGATGGGGGACAAAATTGGAAAAGTAGGGGGAGCTCCCATGTAAATTTAAAATAAAGAGCTTTTCAAAGAAGGGACCATATTTAGAAAGTTTTTTTTTGGGTACAGAGTACAAATTTCAGATCTTGAAAAACGAGTTTAGAGATCAAGTTTCAGTAAATAATATATACCATATTTGAATTGCAATTCAAAACTGCAGCTGCAGCTCTCATTTCAAAGTTGTTGGTTCTGAAGTATAAACTTGCTCTCTAAAATCTAAACTTGAATAAATTTTTACAAATAACATTTATTTTCGGAAGGTGTAGCAAAGCACAACAGGTCAGCTAGTTTTATATAAAAATAAATGAAAAATTAAAAGCTCAACTAAAAATCCTGTAACTTTTTTTCGTGCGTCAAAATGATCTGAAGTGTTTCATAAAGTTGATCGTCGTGTTAAAAATTAACCTCTTTGTTCGGGCACGGCCGATGGGGGGGTTCGGATTTCGGGGAATTTCTTTCCGTCTCCAGTCGACGGCATCCACCAACACAGGAACTCCAGGTGAGTCGCACAATTGATGGCACAGCAGCTGATCGCCCCTTCGGGGGGAAGATTTCGTTTGCACTTGGGGGTGTACGTTGATGTGTTGAAAACACTTCGCAATTCGATTGCGGTTCTACTACTATCACTTGATTTCGGATGCACTTATTGAAAGTCGCTTTATTGGACTAATTACTAATTTATTAGCGAAGTGAAAAATCCGTGTGTAGTATTCAACGTTACAATCTATTCTAACAACTAAAATGGCTTACATTCTATTGTGTGAGTCTCTCTCGGCGAAAGTTCTTATGTTGCGAGAGAGTACATATTAATGCTAGGGTACGTGTACAGAAAGTGGTGTTTGCGAGCAAATGGATTAAAGTGTCAAGTGAACATAAAACTAGACACATATTACAAACAAAAACTTAGATGCTATTTCCTGATCGGTACAGTACCGATCATTCCGGCCACCTTGAAACTGCTGTTTCAACCAATTTCGGACCAATTGATTGCGGGCTCCTCAGTCGGTTGGACCATGCGACACGGTTGGGCCAGGGTACACGGTTGGACCAAGAGACACGATTGGACCCGACATGAACCATCTTTGCGTCGGAAAGGCAGCTGTTCACTACTTCGGCTGGATTCGAAGGCACAACTGGCACGTCGCACATCGAGGAACCTGCTTCGTCTCAACTTAGGCACTGGTGCAGAATCTGTGGACGACAAAAGAGACCCGGTAGAACGAACGGCGTAGAGTAAGGTTAGAGGAACGCTAATCACCTGTTAGCGCCCCTTTAGCGCGTTGAGCAACGTTCGGTGTGCTCTACCGGTCTTAGAAGATTCGGCTTCTGACGTGGCTTGGTGCATGGCGATGAATGCTCGGTGACGATATAGCAATAATGTAGGAAAGGATCTGTAATCGACAAAGAACCGGTAGATCGAACAAGAAAATGTGACAATTTGGAACGCTAATCACCTATTAGCGCTCGACATGCGCAGTGAGTCACATTCGGCGTGCTCTGCCGGTCTTTGTAGATTGATCTCGATGAAAATACCGCAAATGGGTGAAATTAGTAGAACATGGATCTGTAAGCAACAAAGACCCGGTAGATCGAACGGTTGGAGTAAAGTTATAGGAACGCTAATCACCTTTTAGCGCTCTATAAGCGCGTTGAGCACGTTCGGCGTGCTCTACCGGTCTTTGTAGCTTGTACTAGTTGTCGGGGGTTGTCACGTTGACCTGTTGACTGCTGGCGGTGAATAAGATGACAATCTCGCTTGGCTGACTGAATGACTCCATCTCGACCTTGATGAAGTCTTGTAGAGCGATCGAGTGGCCGTGAGGTGGCGGAACAGGGCCAGTTTTCCAATAACGACGATTGCCATGCAGGGTTTTCGGGGAAGTTGGAGGAATGTAGATACCTGGACAGTTCACTAGCTGTGATGTGCACTTCCGGAACGCGTCTCCTACTGAGCCCATCAGTATCCTTCTGGATAGCAGTTAACCGATTAGCAGCAATAGTTCTCCAACGATGTCGTGGCGGCTTTGGTATGCGGAATTCCGTTGGCAGGACAGGTGCGCATAACCCCAGACAGGTAACTGACGGCTGCTTGGCTAAAGGGACAAAGTAGCAGCAGGATTCACAGGCAGCGTCTTCTCCTTTGTCGTTGACCTTAGCGGCGCTTGAAGGCGTGTTGGACAGCTGACTGTGTTGAGCGACGGAACCGACGAGCAGCGTATCGTTGAGCGCGTATCTTGAATTGGGCTCACAGGATGCGTCGAATACCACGCGTTCATTGGTGGTTTTGCTGGCTTCCTTGAGCACCGGGTGATGTGGCAGATAGCAGTGTGGTTTGTCGTCAACAGAATCGATGCGGTGCCTTTTTCCGGGCTGAGCGTGACTTCCAGGGATTTTGTGGTGTGCATTTCTGGTGGAGTTACGTTGTGTGGCCTTCGTGTTCGAATCTCCAAGGGTGGTTTTAGGATTATTGGGCCGGGAATGGCGGGCGACGGATCCTTTTTCGTGGATTTGAGTGGTGGAGGGTTCAGCTTCCGTTCTCAGGCTCCCATCGGCGGTTTCCATTGGCCGGAACTCCCCAGGGATCGTTTCTCGGGTTTGATCAACGGTGGAGAGGAAGCACGCTCGCGGTGCGGTGGTGGAGCTGGAATCCACTTTGCCAGAAACTGTCCAGCCAAAGAGGGTGTCCACCAAAAACGGAGAATTATCACCAAGAGAGTGGCGTACGCCTGTGTGGAACTCGTGGTAACATTCTCCACCGATGATTATGTCGATTGTTGCTGGAACGTGGAACTGAGGATCCGCCAATGGAACCTTTGGCATTTTCCAGGCAGTTGTATCGATCGGGGATGTGGGAAGATGGGAGGTTGGCTTCTTCATGACGAGGAAATCGAGTGTGGTGGAGAAGTCGCTGTTCCTGGATATGATCTTGGCAGCTAACTTGTGCTTGATACGCTTGACTGACTCTCCAATTCCGGCAACTGCGATGTCCACGGGACTTTGACGGGTGGCGAGCTCGTTCGCCAGCTTCTTGGTGATGAAATTTGACATCGCTGCAGAATCAAGTAGAGCTCGTGCTTGGATCTTTCTGCCGTATCGGTCGACTACTAACAGCGAGACTGTCTCCAAGAGAACGGTTGAATCAGAATGCACGGAAAGATTTACTGTTGGGGGGCTAAGCAATCTACTGGGGCCTGGATTCGCTTGTACGGGATGTGGTTCCTCAGTAGAGAGTTGCTCTAGATGTGATATTTGGTGGTCGTGCAACATGGTGTGGTGTTTTGCTTGACAAATCCTGCACAGAAACTTAGATTTGCAGGATGTTGCCCGGTGGTTTGCGCGAAAGCAATTCCAGCAAAGACTGTGCTGTGTCACAAACTCTCGCCGTTGGGAGCTTGATAGGTTCGAAAATGCTGGACATTGGTGAAGCGGATGTGTTCTCAAACAACAGTGGCATGGCGAAGTACTGGATTGAGTTTCGGACGTAGCTGTGTTCACGACAGATCGGATGGCAACTGGTTTCTTCGTGATTTGTCCGGCCACCTTGAAAACGGTGGGCACTGAGGAACGATGCTGGAGATCGCTGTCCACGGATTTCAACATCCGGACCTGGTGGATGAGAAACTCGATGAGCTCGTCGTATTTCACCTCGTCCTTCTGTCGAGTATCTTGCTCCCATGCACGAATCGTCGCCGAATCCAACTTGTTTGACAGGATGAAGATGAGCGGAGTGTCCCAATGCTCGATCGGTTCGCCTAACTTCCCCAGAGCCTTAACGTGTCGCTGGAAATCATCAACCAGTGTGTTGAGGTCTTGGGCTGACTCATACTGGATCGGTGGAAGGTTGTACAGGCCTCGAAACAGCTCCTTTCTGAGGAATCGCTTGTTATCGTAACGCTTCTTAAGCGCGTCCCACGTCGACGAATAATTATCGGCTTGGATATCCACAGACTCGAACGGTTTTCTTGCCTCTCCTTCCAACGACTGCAACAGATACTGCAGCTTGTTGACGATCGGTATGTCCTCGTTGCAGTGGATCATCGAGAGAAAGTTATCACGGAATGAGATCCAGCGCGATTCATCTCCACTAAACTTCGGCAAATCGATTTTTGGCAGACGATGATGAAAGCTGGAAGACATGCTATGAGAAGCCGATGCGTGGATGATCGTCGAACTCAACGGATGCTCCCTACTCTCCAGTTTGGACAGCAAAAAACCCTTCGCCCTGCAGAATCGATCCTCAAAATCAGCACGGAATTCCAGGTGTGTTTCAAACCGTTCTTCGCTGTCACCCATCTCGATGTCGTTCTGCACGTTCAAGAAGAGTTCGTTGCACTTGTTGAGCGCCTCCAAACGTACCGCAACCTGGCAACAATCCCGTTCATAGGTGAAATCCGCTACGAACTTCTCCACCACATCTCGTTCAGCACACGCTCGTCGTCTCGTCAGAAGGTCCGCTGCTAACTTTTTCTCCGCCTTGCTAGCCATCACTCAACACCACTCAAATCACACTTAAAAACACCAAAACGACCGTAAATGCCACCAATGATTGACTTTTCGGATGTGTTTTATAAATAAAAATCGCCAAAATATTTTTATTTAGTGTATGTTGCTATCCTTTTGAGCGGTACTGTAGTCAGCAACTTGTATTTACGTAACCCAGCAATGTTACAATCGCCACAAAATAAACAGGCAAAGGGATTTTGATTTTTTCCAAAAATCCAATTTTTTAAGTGACGCTATACTTTTGTACGATACTGTTGTCTAGCCACTTGCCTCTATGGGTCTCGCTATAATGCTTCACAGTGTCTCAGTGACCACTGGAAGTGAATTCCAATTTTTCCACAAAACTTTCAAATTTGTAAGTGTCGATGTGTTTTTGAACGACACTGTAGAATGCACCACCCTTGATGCACTTGCAATTCGCCGTAGAACTGACTTTTAGTCACAAAATGCAATTTCGTAAAAAAAAGTTATTTAATTTTTACTTGTTGCAAAACTTTTGCGCTGTACTGTGTTGCAAAATGTTTGTACTGCAATGTAATTTTGTCGTTTGTTGTGATTCCACAATTAATCGCACCTAACTCGATTTCGCTGATTGCTGCTGTTTGCACTCGATTGCAAAGTAAAATGTGTGTTTCATTCGTTGGCTGATTAATAACAGGCCAGAATATTTATCCAGAGTGAGTATACCACAAAATGGCCTACCTTATCGTGGATGTTTTACAAACCACAGCTGCTACTGCGCTCCCGGAAGATGGTGAATTTTGATTCCTCTGCTGGTCCAGATGAGGTTCCTGTCCTCGAATCCGGCTCGAAGGACACATATTACAAACAAAAACTTAGATGCTATTTCCTGATCGGTACAGTACCGATCACTCTTAAAGTTTACTTTGTACCACGGCGTTGCCAAAATTAAAAACGATTTATTTTTTTGAAAATTTTTGCTTTTCTATAGAAAGTTTCTTACAAGAAAGGTCTTTGAGGGTCACCATAGAGATGTCCGAATGAGCTAAAACTGTGCCAGTATGGTGTTATTATTGATTGGATGAAAATTGGGGGATGAGAGCAAGGTTTGAAGAAAGTTGCAGAATAAGAACCACCCTAAACTGAACTGTATATTAAGGTATGTCAAAACACAACTTTTTTGAATATCAAAACACCTGTAATATAAATAATTTCCTTCTTGGTGTAAAAGAACGACAGATTTTTGTAGACTAATAAAATGTGTTTTTCGCTATAAAAAATGCATTTCACCTCTTGAATTAAAAAGTTTTGTTAAATTTTAGCTGATATTGGAGGGAAATTTAAATCGCAACTTCAGGGACATTAACAGAAAACGTTTATAGCCAAACTCTTTCACATAAGTGAAACTATTTCTCAATCATTAGATGTTCTGTTGTGTTCTAGATTAGAGTCAAACGACGATACCGCTTGGTAAATAAAAGAATCATCCCCCCATTCTGGGGACCAGTCAGTTCAGTCAATCAGTCCGTCAGCTAGTCCTTCGTCGGTCCGTGATATGTTGCTTCTCGTCAGCAATTATTTCAGAACTTTTCTCCTAATTTCCTGTCCCGCTCTGGTTTTCTCACTTTAATGAGCGCACTCTGTCTGCGGTTTCTTTCGGCAGTTGAATGGATGGATGGGTCGGAGGGCTGCGTTACAACAACCGACCGAGGGACCGTCCGTCAGCTCTGATTGAAATCCCACCGCGTGAATGGCAAAGTTATAGTCTTGTGCCCACCAGCAAACAGCTTGAGGAGATGTTGCTGGTGCTGTTGATGATGATGATGGAAAGAAGCGATTCCTCCCCCGCGAACACCATCATCATCAGCCGGGAGAGCACTTTGTGGGATCTCATTATCGCAAAGTCGCGCTCCAAATAAAGGCATACCGGCCACTACTTCATTCCCCCTTTCTTGCTCCGAGTTGGTCCCCGAGAGGCCACCTTCCACCCACTTCTCGCTAAGGGATCGGTTGGTCTTTGGGCAACTTTTAACGATGTTTTTTTCGATTCGAGATTCCTTGGTTTGATTCGTGGATTCAAAGAACCATCCAACAGAACAGATCGAAGAAATTGGTTCACTAACCATTTATAGAGATTTTTTCTCGCTTATAAAAAGGAAGAGAGTCGGTGGATGGACGGACACTTTACCCAATCTATCGCGCTGTTTGCCGCGGACAGTTTCGGTGCAAGGTCTCTCAAGTCTCCACTCAACGCCTAGACCCGCCGAATTGGCAAAGCCCAGGCTCTCCGGACTGGACCGCCTGTGAATGGCTATCGATACAAAACTCGTTATTCCCTCATTATCCGAGTGATCTGACGGGGCATCACGTCTCGTTTATTTATTTAATTAAGACTGTGTATTGATTTGTTCCGAAGTTGATGAGGATTCACGGGCGCTGGCCATTAAGATGAAGTTGAGGTGCCGGAGCTGATGATGATGATGCTGATGATTGGGACGGCAACTCACTTCTTCGATGTCCGTCATCGAATGGCGCAGGAATTTTGCTGTCGACTTCAAGGTGGTAATTTTTCTTTCAAACCGAACACCACCTGGGAGTGGCTTGTTAATTGCATTTTGGTCGGATATGCTGGTTAATTGGACGGCTTGGAATGCTTCGTTACGTTCCAGAATCCGGTCCCGGTTGGCTATGAGAGAGAAAACGACGATGATATCGGTCGTATCCATATCGTGATGGGTTTCCTTCATTAATTGAAGGTAAATGTCGGCAACAAGTTCAATAATTAAAATTAGAATTGAGATTAATATCGTTATTTTCATGATCAGAAGAATTCTTAAAAACCAAAATAGGAAACAAAGGGAGATCAAACTGTAGGTAATGTAGGTAAGGTCACATGTAAATTTTCTACTGCATAAACTATGAAATCGTCGAAAAAAATTATTTTTGTCGGTGGAAATAACTTTGTCTACCTATAAATAAGAGATTCAAGCCAAAAAATCAAAATCAATTTTTCCATACTCTTTATTAAGAAAACTTGTTTGAAACAAATATAATTTTTGAATCCATTAGGGTGAGTGCTCCTACTTTGGACCTAGAGCCTACTTTAGTCCTAAGTTGCCGAAAATCGGAAATAACTCATTTTGTTTGCATAGATTCAAGACACTCTTATGCAAATAATGAACTCTAATTCTTCCTTTAACCTTTCATACCGCTACCTGCCGTAAAAAGTAAATCTAGTTAAATTTTTAACGTTTTTAAAAAAGTGGTTAAGTGATAAAACAGACAACTGGAAATTATTTCGAGAATTCAGAGAGATTAAGAATAGATAACATTGTTTAATAGCCCAAGCCTGATTTTAAAGTAAAACTACCATTGTTTTGATGAATATGAACAATGCTATCTATTTTTCCTCAAAAATAAAAAAAATCATTGGAAAACCCGAAAAATAGGGTCCGAAAATAGGACATTTTCAGTCATGATGTTCCCGTGTCAGACCTGACGTAATTTTTTTCAATACTTTCATAAAACCTATATTCCGTATTCAACATTTGTTGTCAACTTTAGGCAAATCAGCTGCATTTAAAAAAAAACCTTCTAACTTTTATGCTGCTGAAAAATGTAAAGGGTAATACGGTTAAAATTTGGTCAAGGGAAAGCGCCTGTAAATAGGTGAAATCGTTTATTTAAAAAATCAAAATAAATTTCTTTTTCAAGTTTAATTAGTATAAAATTCAGGAAAAATATGCAGTTAGGCTTCCGCTTTTCCAAATCCGAATTGCCGAGCATTACGCTTAACCCCTGCCATCAGATTTTGTACAGCCACCTTGTCCACCTTCTTCGCCGCAGAAAGCCAGTTTGCTTTGAACTGCTGCTCGTCCTTAGCAGTTTTTGGTCTTCTTTAGGTTCCGCCTACCAATAGCCCAGTATTTCTCAATTGGGCGGAGCTCTGGCGTGCTGGGAGGGTTCTTGTCCTTGGGAACCACCTGCACGATGTTGGCGGCGTACCACTACATGGCCTTTTAACCGTAATGGCAAGATGCCAAATCCGGAACAACCGTGTTTCTTCAGGAAAGGCAGCAGACGTTTATTCAAACACTCTTTCACGTAAATTTCTCGGTTGACAGTCCCGGAAGCTATGAAAATGCTGCATTTCAAGCCACAGGTACAGATGGCTTGCCAAACCAGATATTTTTTCGCGAACTTTGACAGTTTCATGTGCTTGAAAATATCTGCTACCTTTCCCATTCCTTTTGCCGTATAAAACTCCTGTCCCGGAAGCTGCTTGTAGTCGGCTTTGACGTAGGTTTCGTCGT
This sequence comes from Uranotaenia lowii, assembly GCF_029784155.1. NCBI lineage: Eukaryota > Metazoa > Arthropoda > Insecta > Diptera > Culicidae > Uranotaenia > Uranotaenia lowii. The sequence continues at coordinate 57,698,170 of NC_073692.1, forward strand.
CCATTACCACGCAGTCAAACTTCGTCAGCATCGTCGTGTACAGCCTCCGGGATCGTGCTTTGGCCGTCGTATTTTGTTTATCATCGCGATTTGGAGTCACTACCTTCTTGTAAGTCGATAATCCGGCTCGTTTTTTGGCTCGATGCACGGTTCTAGACGATACACCCAGCTTATTTGCGGCATCTCGGAGAGAGAGGTTGGGGTTTCGCTTGAAACTACCGGAAACTCTCTTTGTCGTCTCAGCGGCTTCCGATTTTCGATTTCCCCTCGATCCAGACTTCCTGGCTGTCGACAAACGTTCCCTAAACACTTTAGTTACATTTGTAACGGTTGATTTGGCAACTTTTAGCGATTTCGCCAGCTTTGCGTGCGAGTAGCTCGGATTTTCGCGATGCGCGAGCAAATTGATACGCTGCTCTTCTTTCTTGGACGGCATTTTAACAACTGAAGAGTGAATTCCAAAATCAAAATAGGAGCAACATTCTACACACATACACCTTCAAAATGAGAGGTGTTCAGGTTTTTTAAATGCAAAATTAAAAGAAATACGTCAAGTTGGTATTGACCAAATTTTGACCGTATCACCCTTTAATGAGGAACAAGTATGAGATATTCTTAACAGAAATTTGAGTTTTTATTTGAATCGTTAAAAATTCCCAATACTAGTTGATGATATTTTTGATTTAAAATAATATATTTTACTAGGTTTTTGATGTTTTTTTTCGAAAAATCTAACTTTTTACTGGCACTTTGGATCTAGGTCCAATAAAGGGTACAAGTCCAGTAAAAAACAGGAACAGTAGGTTCAAAGTAGGAAATTTTGATTGTTTATGTCTTTGTTAATCCATCAAAAACGTCAAAACCTCATTGAAACATTCAGATGAGTCCATTGACTACAAATGGGTTTTCTAAATACCACTTAAAATCCGTCCATGTATGAGACAGACATGAGTTAGGATAAACCACCGCTAAAAGGGTCCAAAGTCGGGCAACTAACCCTATTTTTTAACTTATGCGGCAGATATCTGCTAGCATTTTTGCTGTCTACTAGTTGCTTACCTAACTGGGATCGTTTAAAGAATGGAAACGATACACATTTACCAATCGAAAACGCTCACTGAAAAAGATGTTAGGGGTGGAGCGGGCTATATGCGCCTATTAAGCAGAACACTGATTTAATCAAATATCACGTCGAATATGTGTACAAAAACTATATACACGTGTGCAGGCATATGTTTTCTATACAATGGAGTAATTTTTATGTTAAAATTTTCTTCTGTTTCCAAGAAAACGATTTTATTGTAAGTGTTGTTTAAAATGCCGAACCTCAAACCGTGCAGGCTAAATGCGCCTATTAATGTTTTGAACAAAATGTCTGTTTTTTGGGCAATATTTCCGTATAATTTCATTGAAACTGCTAGAAAGTAATAATTACCGGACGACAAAGCTAAAGTTTTATAAAAATCTATGTATATTATAATTTTGTGGAATAAATCAAAAGTTAGGGTTGCCATACTATGGAGGCAGTTCATCCATGAGAAAAATTTTATCAAATCTGTCTTAAGATCTTCAATTCATTCTTAAGATGTCATTCAGAGCTTAGATTTGAAGTTTCAGTGATAAAAATTATTTATATATTCTATTTAACCTGTTATTGTAGGATGGAGGCATTTTACAAACATGATGGGGGCATACAAAAACACTCTATTATTCCACTAAATTATCATTATTTAACGTCCACAAAAGCTGAAATAAGTTTAATTTCTTAAGTTCAATTGAGTAGGAAACAAAAACCATCCTAGTTTTTGTTTTAAACTTCTTTACGTATAATTTTTAAAAGTATAAATATTACATCAAAATGTATCAAAACCTTGTATGATTTTTTAAATTTTTTTGAGTTTATAAATTCATAAAGTTCTTTCTTGCCTTATGTTCTAAGCATATCACCCTCAAAATGCATTGGTCAGATAAGCTGTCTAGTCAGCCATTTCGCCGATGGCTGACTTTAACCCGATAGGCCCATTTAGGAAACCTTACCCCTATGTGTTTAGCACCAAACCGAATAGCGACGCTTTTTTACTAGCGAGATTTCTGTCATTCGCAGGTTTTTTTTTTCTTTTTTCAGTCCAGTAGGCGATTTCGATGTAGTACTCGAACATTGTTTATGTTATTTACTCTACATTTTCCTTAGGCTTTTTTTTTATACGGGATTTTCATCCTCTGGGATGATTCATCCCTAGAGTTTTCCTTAGGCCATCATCGCATGCTTCAAGTCTCCTAGGAAACTTGCGGTGTGTCGTTATTATTTTCAACGTCGCGACGTATGCGACGTGTCGCTGGTAGGCAAAGCTGCTACGATTATTAGCGCTCATATTTTGGATTTTTTCTGCATGCATAATAGGAGGCGGAGTTGCTGCACTGCTGCCAACTGTGAATATCTCAAAGTTGGGTGATGAAAATGTAAACAAAAGGAACAAAATTTTGTCCAAGTTAAAAAGTTTTAATTTTTTGCTTGGCTGATCATTTTAAGTTCAATTTTATTTACCATCGGTTTTCTCGTGTTTTGTTACGGGATTGTTCATTCAGTTGAAGATGAAAACGTTTGTTTAAAAGCCATGTAAAACGTGAAGAGAAATCCATGAAAATTTAAAGACTAGAACAGTAAGTAATTTTCTGATCAAACATTTTGATTGTAGAAACGACTTAAAAGGTAGCAATTATGATAAGAGATCGAAAAAAGATCAGAACTATGCATGTGTTAAAGTTTTTATGAACATTTCTTCGTAGATTCTCCTTAATCAGCTGTTTAAAAATTAAAATACAATTATAATGTCGTTTCAGTGCAATATTAATCGGACAACAAGCCTAATGCCCATATGTTAGAAGCATCGTGGCACTGGAATAATTATCATTTTTAAGATCATCAAAAGTTTTAGCATCGAGCAGTTGTTTGTGGACTAATTATTATAATGATTTGGAGCCAGAATGAGCGACAGAACAGTGAAGTAAAACAACTGTGACAGATTCAAACTTCACTTATATAAAACAAAAGAATCAGAATAATTCACCGAAAAAACTAGATCCTCAGATTTCCAGAAGATATTTAAAGCAATGAATTTCAAAATAAAATATCTAGAACTTTGGAAGGACTCAATCAATCATCAAATAAATAATATTTAAAAGTTGTTGTATTTTGAATGGATCATTGAAAGAAAACTGTTTATTCCATCATTATCTTATTTTGTATTGTTGTACTTTGTTATTATTGTATTTTTCTTGGTCATCTTCGGCTTCTTAATTCAATACATTTTCTGAGTCTTATTCGGAGGATTTTGGTACTTAAAGAAGATGACATCCATTTCCATACGATCAGCTTCAAGCCTTTTCCTTTTTCTTCGACCAACCTGATACATTCACCGGTAAAGAAACAAGTTTAAAAAAGATCAATGCAACCATCTTGATGTGTTCAGCTTGCTCCTGAAATAACAATATCTACACCATTTGAAGAACTTTTAAACAAGCAATATTCAATTTATTTATATCCAACTCAGGCATTGATAAATATTATCGTTCTTTGCGCTTGTTTTGGTAATAAAAGATTATAAAAATCTTTTGTTACAAATGAGAAATCTTTATTTTAAGATTGTAATTTCTTACAGCACACTAATGTACACCATTTTGAACACGAAAGTTTGGGCTCAATGCACACAAAAACCGAGCAAAAAATTAAAGAATATATGGAAGAACATTATATTAAACTTGATTTTACTGACCTTTCTATCTAAAAAATGCTCAAGATCGTCCAAAATGTTTTTAAAAATCTTACTATTTTCGAACAGCTTTGTTTACATTTCGCTTCACCCAAACTCGCTGTCAAATTTTGTTATTCCATCGCCTATAGTAAGATACTTTCGAAATACCGGTTTCTGAACTTTTCTTATAACGTAGTTTAATCGAAGGAAATCTTTCGATTGCTTTGATTCATAGAATAATTTAACGATTTTTATCATTAAAACTCTCAGCTCTAATCAACATCTCAAGAGAGAATTTAGGAAAGCTTTTCATATGTATGAAAGAATATCATAGATCATCTTTATTCCAAAAATTATAAAATACATGATTTTCTATAAAATTACAGCTTTGTCCCATGAAAGCCAAAAAAAATATTGCAGAATATTGTTAAAACACTAGAAATCTTGCCAAAAAAACTGAAATTAATGGGTGCATTTAGCCCACAGGGTTTTCAGGAATATAAACAGAAACTGCAAGAAATTTCAACATAAAAATTGTTAAAATTTATAGAAAAAAAAGAGGCCTGTTTTAAGTTATTCAATTGTACCACTATTCTGCTTAAAAGGCGCATTAAATTTGTTTGTTATAAAGCCCTTATTGATTAACAGCGTAATTTTCCTTTTGTCGGTTTTTATCCCCAAACCAGCACAGCGTATTCTAATATTGCTTGACAACTTTTTTAAACGGCAGGTATATCTAGAAAACATGACCCATGAGCACGCCCAAAAGCCGTATGCTTACTTAAAAATGGAACTCCGAAATTCGCATTTGGCTGAGCTCAAGTAGATCTTACGGGTCCTTCAGGTACTAATATCACGTAAAGTTTCTCAGAAACTCCTATTGTCCTCGAGAAGGTGAAAAAAGCAATAACGGAACTTCTAAGTGATTTTAATGCAACTTGTTTCAAGAAGGATCCTCACGTTCGATAAGTACTTTCTAATGAACCGTCAATGAACTTTCTAGGTATTGTACAGAACCTGTTTGAGACATGTCAAATATTGTTGTCATATTTTGCGTTTTGTTTACATTCGAATTATTTACAAAGAAATCCAGCATAAAAATAGCAAAGCCGTCGTAGGTTGGAAAAAAAATATATGGAGATTTTAGCTGTTTTATCATCTTGTTCTTCAATTTTCAGATTTTTACCATCCACCGCGGGCGCAGGCAGTGTATAAAACCGAAAACAGAAAAGCTAATGGAACATGAACGCCCAGCAGCACCTTCAAAAAATGGGAAATTTTGAGAACAAATATCATCAATAAGATTTCGAACCAGACCGGTGTTGAGCATGCACTTCGATGAAAAAAAAAAACGAATGGTTTGTGGCAAGTATTTATCTCATGGTTTTGGAAAGAAGATGGAGCGGCATCCTTGGTCCATTTTTTTCATTGTAAAACTCAATGTGTGAAGAAAATAAAATAGAACCAAAAGTGTTGTCTTTATTCATGCAAATATCATAATTATTCCTTCAAACATTCAAATTAAACACCTGGTCATAATTTTGTACTGGCAAGCTAAAATTTCAGGTTTAGTTAACGAACGACTACAAACGATAATAATAATATAGCCAGTTTGATCAAGAGGATATTGCGTTTTCTAGCAGCCTAGAGAGCAATGGATCGATTCTCGAAGCGAGAAAGTTTATTTTTAAGTAGTATTTTACCTAAACATATAGTCAGTGAGATATAAATAGATAGACCGACAATCTTGCAGTCTGTCATCTGGTTGTCAGAGCGATCTGTCAACCGGATTTTTTTTTATCAGCGCGTAGAATTTTTTTAGATATTCCCATAAAAGCTGCATAGAATTCTCTTCAGCCACTGAAACGAACTTCAAAGTCTATTTAAGAACTTGAATTTTGGGCTGATCAGAATTCTCCAGGAACTCAGACGGGAGCTGAATTAGCTTCTTTGCCCCCGTTTAAAGAGAATTCTGGTTGCTTGAGTAGACTGAGTTGATTTGGGGTCATTTTTTATTTTCTCAAACCCTGGGGTCTAAAATGCTTCGTCTTGGTCCAAAACTCATTCATGATTTTTTGCAGAATTTTTCAGTAACGTTTACATGAGTAAATTTGAACTTTTAGGTTTGTATGGGAATATTGATTATTTTGCACTGAAAAATCAACATCATTTTTGATTCTTCCGTGGAACCGAGTCAGCTGACAGTTTTTGTGCCAATTTATAAAATCCCTAAAGGAAATTTTCCGCTGAACAACTTTGTTGAAGATCACAACTTCGTGTCTGATTAGGTAAACAAGTTATTAGCTGTTTAACACAAGTATGTCTTTTCACATTCATAAACAATAAATTCAATAGACATCACTGCTGGAGCCTCGCGAAGTATTGCAGGAAAAGAAGCCATGCAATACCTCGCTAGGCACCCTGCAGGAATGTCAATTGAATTTATTGTTAATCAATGCGAAAAGACATACCTACCTCTCTTAAACAGCTAATAACTTTTTTGCCTAATAAGGTACGAAGTTACGGTCTCCGACAAAGTTGTTCAGCGGAACATTTCCTTCAGGAATTTTATAAATTGGCACAAAAACTGTCAGCTGACTCGGTTCCACAGAAGAAACAAAAATGATCTTGATTTTTCAGTACAAAATATTCAATTTTCCCATACAAACCTAAAAGTTTAAATTTACTCATGTAAACGTTACTGAAAAATTCTGCAAAAAATCATGGATGAGTTTTGGACCAAGACGAAGCTTTTTAGACCCCAGGGTTTGAGAAATTCAAAAATGACCCCAAATCGACTCAGTCTATTGCTTGGGCGGTCATTTTGCTTGCTCGATGTTGTCCCGAGAGTAAACCACTTACGCTAAGTTGATAAATTCAACCTTCAGTGCCTGGTTTGTAGTTTTACTTCTTATAGTGAAATCGATTACGATGAGAAATAAAAATTCGTATAAGTTTTATAAAATAAACAAAGTATATCTCTTTCACGTTGTCATTGTCGTATGCGTTTAGGTATGAGTTGGTATTGAAATCATCTGAAATGACAAATGTTGAATTTTACTTGAGCTGAAAATTAATTAAACGTTAAAAATATTTTTTGTTTTTAAATCCTTTTTGTCTGACTCTGGTTTACCAATGTATTTTCAAGAAAATGTTTTAAATTTTGAATTTAAAATTCTGGGTTTTATTTTAAATTTCCTGATTTTTTTTATTCCTCTTTTCAACAAAATCCTTGATTCTTAATTTGTTTCAATACAATTATTTGTCGAATATGTCTTTTGAGTTGGAAAAAATTTAGATTTTTGTCATTTATGAACTTTATTAAATTCAATAGATATTCCAAAGCAGGAATTATTCCATTTCTTTTTTTTTTTTCATGAAGTTTAACAGCATGCTGTCATTCTTCCCAGATATTTTCTAAAATTGAAATTTAAAATAAACTTTGAGAAAACGCAATAACCGAAATATCTAAACTTTGCCTGTGACTATGTTAAAAAATAATTCATGATCTTGAATGTATGGTATATGGAATATATGGTATAATTTTCAAATGTCAGTGACTAATTCTTGAATAAAATTCCAATGCCAAATACTTTTTTATCTTCTCAATACAACCTAAAATACATTCATTAATCATATTGTAGTGTCGCAAATTCGAGCTGCGATTTGCCTGAAAACTGCCGGAAGAAAGTGCCTTAGGGCATTTTGTCTGCCAAATGTTTTTTTTTGTAGCCAAACCAACCAAACATCACAATCGGTCTGCCGGCCGCCATCCGTCGGTGTGGTCATCATCATCATCATCATCATCTGCGGTCGTCGTCGTCGTTTGTCGAAATCCCGACAAAAATAGACAAAAGATTTACGATCCGAATTCCAAACGATCGTTAAATCATCTTGGGGGAGCTGAGCTGAGTTCGGCCTTATGATGGTGGCCAAGCCCATTGAAATCTTAGAAGACCGGGATCAACTATTCCCATTGATGGGCTGCTGGGGAGAGTATCAATGGGAAGGAGGGAGGTGCCTGTGCAAACTGGGTCCATATGGTTGACCAGCCCGAGTGATGTGGATGAATCTCTCAACTAGGAACCGACAATAGATCAGCATGTGTGTGTCCGAAGTTTACGACTAAATTAAATTAGTGCGAGACCGAGATGTGTTCTTTTTTTCGTGAATGGGAAGCTGTAGGTGTGTTGTTGATCGGCAGCGCAAAGGGAAGACCATAAACACCTCGAGAGATCGTTCCGAACGCGCTCCCCTAGTTAACGGAGTTGTTGGAAAGCGTGATTGGTCACGTCATCTAAACAACACACTTCCGAGAAGAAGAAGACTACAGCACTATAGTGTGAACGGGGGCCTCCTATTAAGGTTGCATGGATTCGGTTTTGATATGTATTTTTGGAAGAATCTTAATGCTATACACCTACAATGTTCGGTAACTCCCTTACGATTCAATAAAATCGTGAAAATCGAGAAAAACGACTCAAATTTCTTACCACGGGACGATGCAGTTTGCTACGACTTTTGGTGTCTGCGAAAGTCACGCCTCAGCCCCTAATAGGCTCGTGTGTGTGGTAAAACAGATGTTGGTCATCAATTCATTGTCGAGGTCTGCTTGTATAATTTGGGAACTTTGCTATTTCTTTCCCTCAACATTTTTAGGTTTAGTTAAAATAAATTAAACCAGGCTTAGTCAACAGCACGAAGTTTCCGATATTTTACAATCAGGCTAAAAATCTCGCTAATCGAATTACTTCTATTGTACTTTACGGATCTAGGTTAGGGTGGCCGCTAAATGGGTCATGTTGGATTTCGTAAGCCAACCATATACATTTTGTAGATTTGCTAAAAAACTTCAAATTTTAGCACAACTTAACTTAATTTAGAGGTGGCTCAAAAATTGCTGCTAAATTTCATTTAATATTGATCTTTGCATGTTATTTAAACAAAAAATCCTGAATATATTGAAAATGACATAAAACCACCTGAAAAATCATAATTGGATGATGGATTTTCACCTAATAGCAGATCCTTCGAAGACTATCAACACATCTCGTCTACAAAGTGCATCATTCTCTTCCCAAGTTTCGACACCAGGAAATATCAATTTGAGGTATTGGGAGAACCCGAAGCCTTTCAACTCAGTCGCGCTGTTGCCTGGCTGCATTACAGTCGTCCTAGTCCTGAGAAAGTTGTAGGCGATGGGGTTCTTTAGATAACCACTTCAGGCAAGTACCTAACCGCATACTAAAAAACTGTATCTAAAACAGTCTATACGATACTGCACCAGAAATGGTGATGGTTTCTCTTAGCGTAGCAAATATATTAAACTTTACTTCGACAACGATAAGAACGTATCATGAACGTTCATGAGGAAAAGTGATGGTTTCTGAAAACGTGAAAGAACGATATGGACGATATCTTCAATTTTTCATTAATCGTAAAAATGATCTCAAATCGTTACCAATAGAGTTCATGTCTTATTTAACTCAAGTAAAAAATTATCAAAACGTGGATCAGAGATGCCAGACGGTTTTGAAAAGAAAATTTAACGTATTTATGCAAATTTCATTCATATTCCCAAAATCAACATATTTTTTAAAGTTCATAACGTATAGAAGCGAATAATAATACTTTAACAAATCATAGGAATCAGCATTTCTAAGTGAGTTGCAAGATTACATCAAGATTAAAAGAGCGTTTTAACATGCAGAAAACTCAAGCATTTGTAAACATGAAGTTTCGTTTAGTTTGATAGAAATATTCATTGTGTTAAAGATGTTTTTCTTCTTTAAAAGTCAACAGGCTTCAAACGGAAAGGGCAATTACAAATTTGACATTTGAAATGTAGAATTTTATCAAACAGCTTACTTTTTATCTGGAACAGAAATTCTTAATTCGATTTAGATCCGACAGAATTCGAATTATTAATGGTGTTTCTTGCTGTTTTCGCCAGTAATCGTTTTTCAAAGAGATGTTGCGCAAGAGTAGATACAAAGTGTGGATCAGCAAAGGAGCAAACAGGTGGACACAACAACATATCGATTTTTGTTAGCGTTAACATGGAGTATGGAACCCTTCAAATTTTCACGATAGTATAGCTGCTGTTACTTTGATTTGAATTGAACGAAATTCCAAGATTAAATTAAAGGCAAATAAAAATTAATAATATTTTCAAATTACAATCACTTAAAATATTGACAAACAACTTTCGTATTTCAATACAGTGAGCGAAATAAGAATAGCACCACTATGTGTTTTGCTTGTTAAAATATGAATGTTTGAAATTCACCAAAATTTTCTTCTACAAATTGTTTTCAATTGTTTAACGGATAAATCAAGCATAAGTTTACTTTTTTTGGACAAAGCAATTGGCGTTGAGGACCAAAACTATGGAAAAAGGGTGCGAAATAAGAATAGCACCACTTGTGTTTTTCAACAAAAAACAAGATTATTTCTAAAAATTTACTGTGTAAAAGTGAATAATAATGCTTCTACGAATTATTTGAATAGATAACTGCATTTTAAGAAGTTTTCCAGAATTCCAAAGGTTTTCAAAGGTATTAAAAGGGGGTTTTGAGAAATGTTCCTCTAGAGTTAAGGAATTTGATATTTGAGCTGTAATTCTTTACCAAACAACATACTTTATTAATTAAAATGACGTGAAATGATGAATCAAACATTTTGGGTTTATTTTAAATCAGAAAAAACAGGTTGGAATAAATAAACTCAGATTTTTTTTCAGTAAACATCAGTTTTTACAGTTTCAAGACGAAGATGGCAGCACAATCTTGCCGTTAAAACCAAATTATGTCTGAATATTGATTTTTCAGGTTTATTTTGGCCCATATTCATCATTTCGAGGTAGTTTTCCAACACAGTTTTGTTGGAGTTCACGATGCAGAAATCTTTTCCGGATTTGCAAAAAAAAAAACACCAGCACAAGAATATATCACCGCCAAAATTCCTGCTCATCTCAACTTCCGATTCAATTTCAAATCATACCAATAATACTGCTAGTTGTCTGGTTCATCAAGTTCCATCGCGGAGAGTACAAAATTATTCTGATTATTGGTCCAAGAAATTCACTTTTATCGGTCCTTGATGAAATTCTTATTTTTTGATATTGTGATCTTAGAATTCCCAAGGCGGTCACACGGTACCAAGTACTTATATCTTGACCAAAATCATCCAGCACACCTTAATTAATCTCAGGTATTCGAAAATGGGCATCAATTCGGTTTAATTGCAAGATACTGCTGCCATCTATGACTTGTAACTAAAGAAATAGCGTTTGACTATTAAAAAACATTAGTATTTTTATAATTAAAGCCGGTTTTTTTCATTCAAATTCAGCCTCAAATCTATGTTTCGTCAATTTGCATCATACAAATGATTGATAATGAAGAAATAAAGCAGTTTGATAAAGTATTATAGCTCAAGTATCAAATTCCTAAACGCTAGAGGAGCATCTCTTAAACCCCCTTTTTAAAACCTTTGAAAATTTTTAAAATTATAGAAAACTCCTTAAAAAACAGTTATCTATTCAAATAATTCGTAGAAGCATTATTATTCACTTTTACACAGTAAATTTTTAGAAATAATCTTGTTTTTTGTTGAAAAACACAAGTGGTGCTATTCTTATTTCGCACCCTTTTTCCATAGTTTTGGTCCTCAACGCCAATAGCTACGTCCAAAAAAAATAAACTTATGCTAGATTTATCCGTTAAGCAATTCAAAACAATTTGTAGAAGAAAATTTTGTTGATTTTCAAGCATTCATATTTTAACGAGCTAAACACATAGTGGTGCTATTCTTATTTCGCTCACTGTATCTTCACGAATATTGACAAAACATTTAACGTGGCACCACTGACACTAAAGGTCTTCATTTGATTTGGTGCGCCGAGCGGATTGTGTTTTTGCAGCTGAAAATTCTTCCTGTTTCCCATAAACCGGCTGGATCAGCTGCAATCGGTAACACCAAGGCATTTCAAGTTTAAGGAATGCAAAAACCCGATAGTAACAGGTATGTAGAATTGGAAATCTTTGAAAAAACCAAACCCCGTTTCTGAAATTTTAGATTGTGTACCCGGAACCTCCACATTTTTGTTCATAATGTGGAGTCATCTCAGATACTTTTCGGTCACTTCATGTTTGGTGGAATGAGTTGGCCCATCGATGCAGACGAAAATCCTAATGGACCACACAGGGACATGAATGTTGCGTGCCATCCGGAACCATCTACAGGGCGTGCTGCTCAAAATGTTCGGCAAGAAAAAGCAGAATGAAAACGACCCGCTGGGATAAGATGTAGGGTACTATTTGTAATATTATCAAGTAATTTAATAAAATTTGTGAAATTAAAAAGAATTCTTATTCATATCCGAAATATTTCTAATAAATTTGGCGAAAAAATTGCATTTGTGTGCGTGATCTTTTCACGAATGGTTTCTCAAACGGTCTGCATAAAGTTGGAATAATGTAAAGTCAAATCGTTACTGAACGTATCCACGTAAAGGTTGAGATATAGGAGCTTTTCAAAATAACTATTAAGACTACAGTCCGATGATCTAAATATGTTTTCCAGAATTGGTTTTTCAACCTTAACTCCCATACAAAAGTTTTAACGGTTTTTAACAATTAGTGCTACCACTAGCTCTTTAGTGGTTGATTTTCCAATTTTCAAAAATCCGTCATTTTGAAGGAACGTTAATATCTGGTGAAAAAACAATCATTTGAGTGAGTGAAAGGAGGTGGCGATGGTCTGTTGAAAAATGAGTCTACAATCTAAGCTGCACACTGCTCCTCCTTCCTCCATGAATTGAACTGAACAACAGGTATTTAAAAAAGTATGAAACAAGAGATGAATAATGAAAACTTTATCAAAATTTCTATATATATCTACTCATTTCAATATCCTTCTACACAACTTACGCATCCTTTTTTAAATTAACCAGCGAATCTATAATATCCACTGCGAAAAAATGTTGATATTTTTTTTTAATTTGTAGGTACATCCGGTATTTTTAAATTGTCACTTTAAGAGCCCTTTAAAGAATTTCTCGTCATAATTGTAATTTTTTCAATGAAAATAATACATACGTTTTTGAGAGATGAAAATGTAGAAGAAAATTTCCAAGCTATCTTGACTTTTTTCCTGAGCTTCCAAATATTAGAGCTCTGATATTTTAAAATTTATCGAAAGTATTTTACTTTTCACCGATATGGCCGATAAACTAATCAATAAACATAACATACGGGCAATAAATTCTTCATTGAATTTTTTTACTGAATAGTGATTTCGGATTTAGGGGATTTAGTATTATTATTTTTCAGAAAAAAAAACCGATTATTAAAATCAGTTTCTGAATATGAAGCTTCTGGAACCTTATTTTATTTTATTTGCTCTTTAATTTAAAATAAACATTCTTAATTTTGAATTTTAATTGTACAACAACAAATAAATTATAAAAAAGTGATTATTTCTTTTTTATTGTTCATGTAGGTACCTTCACAGAATTCCTTATTTTTTGAATAATTTTGAATTATAAAAAAGTACTATAAAATAAACGGGTAATTCTGAATGTTAATATCTACTTTTCTTTAGTGTAGAGTCTCAATCATTTGCAATTGAAATAGCCAAGCTTTTAGATTCTGAATATCAAACCTTAAGCATAATTTTAACTAAAAACTTCTATATTATTGTGTAGATCAGCTGAAAGCAGTATCGGTGACATAATTTCTGTAGATCTTGAAATCCAAGAGTGTTGGTTAAAAATCACTAAAAGATCTTCTGACTGTTTTGTATGGTATATTGCCTTGTGGAATTATAAGGGAATAGTTTTTATTCACAAGGGAAAAATTAAAACCGAGGCAAACTGATTTTGGAAGATTTTTGCGACTCAAACTCGATTTTTGGTCAGATTTTTTGTCTCCTTTCTTATTTTCTGGCATTTAGTTATTTTAAAACTTAGCAGTTTGGGGTGAAATCGATCAATGAGAAACCTACATGAACAAAAAAAAATTTGAAAAAATCTTTTCATGACCCTTTATTCATTCAACGATACAGATTAGAGGGAAGAATGCCAAAAATTGACAAATTCCCGGAAAAAAAACAATACAGATTTCGTCTAGATAATCTGCGTATTTTAAAAAATGGGAAAAGATACTTACTTCTATAATTTATTCTCATGGTAAATTACTTACAGTCTTTATGAAAATTTATCATTAAGTTAAAACCTTTTTTTTTAATCTTTTTGATATTTTACACTTTTGCTAAAATGCACAAATATTTTCAATGAACCTTGTATTTTCAAAATTTATACCGGAAACAAGAGCTGATAAAAAAAAATACAAATTTGCATTTAGTGCTTCTAAATAAATCGGAATCAGTTTTCAAATTCTTTGCACATTTAAAAATGTGGATTTTGTTTCCTTGAATTTTAGTTTTGAATGCAGATTGTGGGTTCTGGAGATGAATTCCTTCATATTGAAACAACTTTTATAAATACTTTTTTGTTCCTTTTTGGCTCTAAAATTCACAGGGAACGCAAAAATCATAACACGTTATCTCTTATTTAGATTTAATGTTGTTGAAATCTCAAGAGAAGATTTTTTTAAATTTAAACTCTTACTATGAATATTTTATATTCGGTTTCTGTTTAACAGTACTTATAGTTTTTTCATGGTTGTCCATAACATGAATGTTTGATGTGATTCATTTTAAACAGAATTAAATAAAATCAGATTTGAAACTTACATTTATGTTTTTGAATTTCATAATATAGTTTATTAATTTTAAGTTTATAATTCATATTGGAATGGTGAAGAATTGAGGGTGATAAAAACTCGCGAAAGAGAATCTTTACTGTGATTCAGAACCTGAGTTCTTATTTTGCAATAAGTCATGAATTCCTTATAAACGCAAGTGAAAAATAGCATTATTTTAGATTTTTAAATGAGGTTACCATTAGACATCTGATATGACTTTGTAAAGTTTAAAAAATCTCAATAAACCAGCTGTAAACAAAAGAAAAAAAATAGAATTTTAAATTCAAATTTATATTTCTATTTCAGATATGTATTTGCTTTATATTCTTAAAGTAAAGTTATATTATAATGATTTTCCTGATTTTGAATTGATAATTTTCCTCGGATTCAAAAAATATTTTGATATACAATAAATTTAAATGGGAAGCTTTTTGCTGCTCAAAACTTCATCAAAAATGAATTTAATGCGGCATCAACACTTGTTGTTTATTGCGATTGAATTTATTTAGTGAAATATTGGTGTTAGACGTTTCTTAAACTTCTACTGGAAAACTGATTACTCCGATTGATAATTTAACTAAAATTTAAATTTCTTACAATAAAGGCAATTTAACACTTGAGGGCCAAAGGTGTTTTACTTCTTAAATAGAAAAGAAACTGCATATTGAAGGCAATAAATGTATAATGACAGTAGAACAAATATTTCAAGGATTTCAGTGTTATAACCATATTCACCCCCCTATATAACTTTTTCACTTCAAATTTGTCCCTTCATTAAAATTCAAAACAAAATCAATAATTTTGAAGCTCTGAATTTGAAGCAAATATAAAATTTATTACGATTTGCTCGTGATAATTTAGGAATATGAGGGAAATAAGATACAATTTAAAAAAAGTTGTCCCTATATTTCATTAATAGCTAATTCAAAATCAACACTCAATAACACACTTTTGTTGAGTTTCTTATCAACAACAGTTTTTTGGTATAATTCAGTCCAGGAATTCACAAGTTAGAGCTGATTGAGTTTGGTGGACCGACTTTTTCCAATATTCAGCCATTTAAGTGATAAATCAAATTTTTTGTTGAATTAACACCCCCACGGAGTGGAAAATTGAAAAGCACATCTACTAAGATTAGTTCCAGCTTTTGATAGAAATTCGAGCTTTTGCGGGTATTTTATAACGGTCACCACGATCACTCCCCCCCCCCCTCATAGTACCGCGCCTGACTAGGCTTAGAATCAATTTAAGGCTGCCCCAATGCTGGTTTTGTACTTTTTGACCAGATCACGCGTTGATACCGATCGGTTACGTTTGATATGAGTTAGATACTACTTTAGCATCCAACTGGGCTGACTGGAACCAGGTTTTCTTCCGGATTTAGGCAGATCCTTCAAGGATGACTCGTTGCCATATTTGTCGATGATATGAACCCTCTTGCTATTTGGTTGTAGGTATAACCCTTTTTCAGTGCACCAAGTGTGCTGAATTTTCTTCCTAGTTTCAAGAACAATACCAACCAGAACGAAGATGTAAAAACTAATCCTAACCAATCGATTGCACAACACTTTTGTAACATGTAAACAAATTTTTTCTTGCATGCACTCAGAAAAAAAGTTTGCCTATTTTTGAGTAAACTAGTTTGACTAATGACTAGTGACATTTCGATACAGTTCTTATAATAAACTTTGTTGTGAAAAATTACACCTGATTATTACCTATACGTGTTTTCTTCGGACCTTAACATATTTTTCTACCTAGCATCTTGTCGCACATGTCAATAACATGCTTGAGCTTCTGATATTTATAGCAGCCTCCAGAGCTGATGTCCGTGAGATTGAGCCCCATCAAACACAGTTATACCAGAAGTTTTGTCAATAACATGCAACGCAATACAACACATGCAACTGTGAAAACTACCGAGCGATCACTGTCCTAAATGCCGCCTACAAAGTGTTGTCGCGAATCATACTCCACCGCCTAACGCCACAAGCAAACGGATTCGTGGGATGTCATAAGGCCGGTTTCATGGAGAGACAATCTACAAAGGACCAGATCTTCTCATTGCGGCAAATCTTCCGAAAATCGACTTCAAAGCCGCATACGACACGATTGACTGTGACGAGCTGTGTAAAATTATAGACAAGAATGGCTTCTCCGGGAAGCTGACCAGACTGATCAAGGCGAAGATGTATGGCACGCAGTGCTGTGTGCGGATTCCGGGTAAATTATGGAGTTCATTCGAACTGCGCAGGGAGCTTCGACAAAGCGATGCATGGTGTATCCTACATGATGTTCGACGGGACGCTAGAAGGTGTTATTCGACGAACGGTAGGCGAAATGCGGGGCACGATTTCCAACAGGTCCAGTCAGCTTATCTGCGCTTTGCTGACGACAGTAATATAGTCGGCAGATCATCCGTGGCGGTGGCGAAGATCTGCCTCAAACTGAATTAGCAAGGTCACGATCGACGGCGAAGAGCTGGAGATAGTCGAAGACTTTGTCTACCTCGGCTCACTGGTGACCGCAGACAATCAGGCTTCCGAAAAGTACAGCTTTGCTATGACAGCCTTTTCCTTGTCGAACAAACTGTCTCGGTTTTCCTTGCCACTTGGTTCGCTGCTGTACCGTCGGTAATGAATCGAAACGCTTCGGCTACATCGCACACGTGCGAGAACCCAGGCTGTATCTGAACAATCGGCTCAAAGCATACTACCGAAAATGTTTTGCTTTAAGCTGTAGCGAACCCAACCTACAGTTCGGTTTTCATCCCTTCATGCCTCCTGTTTCGAAAATAATTTCATCCTAACTGTCGGCTGCAGGGCGTGACAGTTTTGGACAGGACTGTCACGTGTGACTGTCGTGCCCATACCGTACCTGTTGGGGTGGGATTACCTTGCCTGGTATCTGGTGGATTGCTGGACTGTATGGATGCCTTCTCAATTGGGTCATGTGCCTTGGAATTGGTGCCTGGAGATTGGTTCCTCGATGTTGGTTGGGTTGAGTCTTTCTCAACTGTTTATTTCCCAATTTTGGGACGTTCCGGACAAAACAAATTAACGCGACGACTTATAAAAAACACGACACTAATAATTACACATTTATTCAAAACAAACTACATAATATATTTAAACTTTAACGATAAACGGGAATGGTTTTGACGAGTGTTTAGGGCAAGTGATAGCACACGAATGGGGCATTATATAATACAAAAATGGTGCTAACGAGTTACTTTCTTCAAAGCCCGAAAAGTACGTAGGTGCATTCTTCAAAGTGGGGTAGTTGGGTGGTGGGTGGATGGTAAATTTACTGTCTCTCTCTCGCTGTCATCTGTGGCTGTCGGTTGTAGTGGTGTGGTTCCTGTATGGTGCGGATTCCGTCCATAGCGTTCAGCTGATTGGCCGTCAGGGGTAAGTGGATGCCTTTCTCGTGTTCTCATCGTAATAGACAGTACCCATGCCCGATCGTATGCGCTGCTGCTCGGTTCGAATAGATCGAACGAGTCATATATTCACACCGAGCAGCAGCATACGACCGAGGCGTAACGCGATGTGTGGTGCCGGTGCAGGTTAGGCGGAAAGAGGTGGGGAGGGTGATTGGGGGGACGGAGTAAGTAGTACTGTCATGCGAAATTCAACGCATTGAAAACTGTCACGAAGATTTACCCAAAACTGTCACGGAGCTTAAAAATCTTTCATACCCACGAACAAACTCTCGCATGAGGTAAAACAAGGCATCGCTGTACATCGCACGACCGCTCCTTTTAAAACTGTCTGGGAAGAAATATTCGGGAAGCTTTCATCGAGGTGCACGTGCGAGGTTCGCAAGAATACTGTCGTTCGCCAGTACTTTTCGGAAGCCTGCAGACAATGACACCAGCCGTGAGATCCACCGACGGATAATCAGCGGGAGTCGTGCCTACTATGGACTCCACAAGCAACTGATATCGAGAAGACTTGTCCTCGTACGAAGTATAATCTATACATGACGCTCATTGGACCGGTTGTTCTTTACGGGCACGACAGATGGATATTGCTCGAGGAAGACCTGAGCACACTTGGAGTATTCGAGAGACGAGTGCTAAAAACCAACTTTGGAAGGGTGCAGGAGAACGAAGTGAGGAAGCGTTGGATGAACCACTGAGTGAATTTTAGGAATTATGTTCATCAAGTTATGTTGTGAGACGGAAAACTATGAAAATAAATAAATAAATATTTCTATAATGTGAAAAATATTTGGAAATGGTCAAACGTAAATTGAAAAAGGTGGTAAATCAACCAAAGCATCTTCTGATATAATAAAGCAGTGAAAAATTGAACGGTATGGTTGATGATTCCACTGAGAAGAATTGAAAAGGAGGTAATTATTCAACGAAAATTCATAAAAAACATCACCAGAAACAATTTTTTTATTACAATTTAAAAAAAACTGCAAAAAATAAATAATGACCAATTTTAAACGGGAAATTCGAAATTGTATGCGATCCAATATTAATTGAAACAAACCGTAGGAGTAACGGACGTAAGCTTTTAAAGTGTTAAACAAAATTGAATGTTATTTTAATTCTAATCAAACCTGCTTGGGTTGAGGTTTGAATACCAAAAAAATCCAGAACCGACTCAAGTGTATTGCCAAAATTTGCATTGCAGTTTGTGTGCTTTAAAAAATCACCATGTGTGCTTCATGGTCGATGATGAGTAAAAAAAGTACAGCCGAACCGATTCCCACTGATTTCCGTTGTTAAAATGCAGCTGGTGAGGTGTGTATTCTACCCATAATATGTCAGTCAGTACGCGAACGACCGACGACGGCAGCCAGACACGGAACACACCACTTGAACTGACGAAGAAGAAGGGTGAACCAAAATACGAAGAGGAAAAAATGATGACCAAACAGTTTTTTTTGCCTCTTCAGCTTGTATTATTTTGGGGCTATTCACCTTTACTGCTTACAGTCAGTCTACGACTGTAAATGCTAATATATGCGCTCCGGAATATTAGAGCACATCGACCAGGCAGCCAGTATTCCGACGAGGGATAACCTGTTCCTCCTCCCTGGGAATCGCTCGCCGAAATGCTTCTTTGGAAGGTACCTTCCTAGTTGGCGGGTGCCGTACACGATACTTACCTTGCTCTATGGACGACACCTAACCAGTAGCTTTACGGCTTCCCGCGCCAGAATGGGTTCAGCTCAGCACGTTCATTTACATATTAGCATTTGTATTTCGCATTTCACGAATGGCGAGCGCACACGTTTGGGTTCAAGAATTGCCAACCAGCGGCACTCGTCGTCGTCTAAGCTAAGCTAAGCTAATACCTAGCTGGCAGAGGTTTTCCCGAAAATAACCGTCCTAAATGGCAGCGAGAAGGCTCATTACCGCACTTAACCTACTTCCCTATGCGGTCTAATCGGTGATGGTGTGGTGTGCTGTGTACCCGACCATGTAGACCTATCTACCCAGAAAACGTTCGACGTTGCCACCTGACTAGCCGCTAAATCCGTTGCGTCCGTTGAGATACAACAGCCATCGGAACCATGAGGGCATCATCAGTAGACAACAACATCGACGACGACGATGATGAGCCTCCTGGCCCTTCCACCTCCTGGTCGGCAATGTGCCCTTGACCTTCCTCCGCAATCGAGGGGCACGCGGAACAACGCGCGCGTTCGGTACCATCGTTCACCAGGTTCCCCGGCAGAGATGTTCTGATGGTTGCCGATGTATTTTTTTTCCTTCACTCTTGCCTCAAGTTTTCGGGTTCCGGGAACTCCGGGGGATGCCCTGAAGGGGTGGACGAAAACTGCGGGCCTTTGTCTTTTGGCAGCGATCCGCGACGAATTCGCGACCGCCGCCGCCGACTTGTTTTTCTTTTTCGGCTCGATGTTGTTTGCTGATATTTTGGTCTGCAAATGTTGAAGAATACAAGAGAAGGTGCGGGTGGGTTGTATCAAGTTTGTAATGTCAGTGGAAAAGGGGGGGGGGGCTTTAAGAAATGCGGCGACAAAGACACGTGAGGAGGAAGCAACTATCAGGCATGCATCGGTGAACATCAGAAACAGCAATACAACACAAAAACTGAGTCGTGTTTTTTTTCCAAATGGTTCGCTGCTATCTCGATTACTGATGTGTTTTTTCAGCGAGTTTGAAGCGCGTTCATACAGTTAAATTGAATCTTTTTGCTTTAACATGAAGCTCAAAGTGTTGACAGATCTTGAGATGTTAAGTAAGAATGTTTCTAAACCTCATCAGGTTGCATTTCAAAGACAAGTAAAACCGTTTACGAACATCCAAAATTGCCAAACAATCAGCCGTCACATGATCTTATTCCAAAAAATTATCATTTTTTCTTTCATATTTTATTTATTGATGATCATCCTAGGCTAAAGCCTTTTATCTGAATTTAAACTTAAAAATTAGCATCGATCATAATTTTATGTAAAACACTTCTTAATACTATCATTGATTTGGTTTCTGGACATATTAAGATTAATTTCTTCTACGTATGCATTGTAAAGTGCCATCATCCTGTACATGGGTTCGTTTCTCGCGTAATTCTGTATTCTGTTTAAAAGCTGGAATGGCCTTACGCTGCGTAGACTACTGCGTTCTTCGTAAGGGGATATTTGCGAAAGCATGTACGGCTAATAAAATCTTCCACTTGTCAAATCCTTGAAAAATAATGCATCGCTTGATTTCCTGCGATTTTCTAGCGAATCCAATCCGACCAGCATGCACAGGGCTCGGTAATCCAGCATTTCATCATGCCATCCAAGATTCCTCAGAGCGTATTTGAGAAATTTCTTTTGAACTCTTTCCAATCTGTTTACGTGGACATTGTAGAAGGGTTGCCAAACAACACTGGCGTACTCGATTGTGGTCCGAACTAAACCTACATAAATTAAGACGATTGTGTAGAGGTCGTTCAACTCATGGCAGACTCTACAGACCATTCCAAACATAGAGTTAGCTTTGGCCACTACCTGTTCTATATGTTTCGTGAAATTCAGTTCTTTGTCTATCTCGACTTCAAGATCCTTTACAGAGGTCTTTCTAGTGATAATCAAGCTGTTTTCAAGGCGATAATCATACATGATGTTTGTTAGCTTCCGAGAAAATGATATAATACTGCATTTTGCGGCGTTCAACTTCAATCCATAAGATCTGCAACAGTCCGAAAAACGGTGCAGTGCGTTTTGCAGAGTCGAGCAATCCTTGAGATTCCGAACAGGGAGAAACATTTTCAAATCATCAGCGTATATCAGCACAAATACGTCCTGCAGTACCTCGGGGAACTCGTTCATAACAGTGATGAAGAGAAGCGGTCCCAAGTGACTCATTTGTGGCACACCACTGTTAACCGAGAATGCACCGGATCTGACATTCCCCAGCTTTACATATTAAATTCTTTCAATTAAGTATGAATGTATCCATTTAAGGCAAGTATTGGCAATTCCATTTTTGCTGAGCGCGGATAGCATTGATTGATTTCGATCACATCAAAGGCTTTTGACATATCAGTATAAATAGCGTCGACTTGCAATCCTTGCATCATCAATATCGAAATTCTTGATACAAACTCCCCGAGATTTGTTATGGTCGATCGTTTTTTGAGAAAACCGCGTTGAACTTGCGACATTTTTCTTTCCAACCATGGATACATTTGGTCGTACACAACACTTTCAAAAAGCTTCGGTACGGCGGAGAGAATTGCAACTCCTCGATAATTTTCGACAGAGAGCTTGGAAGAGCTTTTATGGATCGGTACAATATGCGAGATCTTCCAAAACTTTGAGAATATTCCTTCTTGGAGTGAGTCAGAAAACAGGCGATGTAAGGGTTCTAGAAGTCCATTGGCACACTTTTTAATGAACGTGTTCGATATCCCGTCAGGACCACTGCCTTTGGATTCGTCGAGCATTAAAATTTTCCTTCTTATATCTGTTATCGATACTGTTAGCTCAGGAAAAACTTCCTCCGAAAAAACATATGTTTGTTCAGTTTGAATATTATTCGCGCAGTATTTCATATATCAGGCTAGAGTTCATATGTTCGCACAATCTTCTGAACATATGTCAGATTTTTTAAAAATGGGATAAGAACGGGTGTTCTCCAACAGAATCATTTTTTAACATGTGAAATTGTAAACTAAGTAGTTACACGAAACTAAACTGTGAAAAACTGATTTTGTCTGCCCCCGTTTTAATCTACCTTCAGTTTTGTCACCTTTTTCCTCCGATTTTGTTCATTTCAGTTCAAAACGAAAGTACTCAATATAAATCCATTATCAATTGAACTGAACTTAAGAAGTGAAATCGAGGTAGATTGACAAAATTTCAAAAGGTCGTTCCGCAGTTCTGGCTTAGGCATCTGCAACAAGTCACCATACACAGCAAAAAAATTCTAAAAGTTTACGGAATCTAAAACGCGAAAGATCTATTTTTTCACAAGTATGATTAAAAAAAGATGTAATTTTCCACCCACTCCTTTTGATATAATTTTAGTCTTTTTTCAAAAGCGAAAAAAAATTGTTTTGGTATCATTTTCAATTCCATGATTTAAAATTAAAGCGGCCAGTGAAATTTTTATCACAAGCAGTGTAAAATTATATCTGTTTGATTTAAAATTGACAGAAACTTTTTGTTTGTGCCATTTGCCAGTCGAGTCATTTTTCGGAAACCGAGTGTCGTTCCAAGACGAAGCTCTATCATCTCTATGGTAAAAGTGGTAAGTTTTTAAATTAATAAAAAAAACGAATGATGTTATTGAAATTAATTAATAGTTTCTCGATTACAGCGACGGCAGATTTAGAAGTGACAGGGATCTGGAATTTGATTGCCAGGATTTTCCTGAACAATCTGAGGCATTTGTGAGCAAAATCGATTCTGATCCGACAGTAACGTATGAATCAGGACCATAACAGTCCGGAACGGATTCCCTTTGGTCCCCCAGTGACGCTGACCGGTTAGAATATCAGCAGAATGCCCCAGCATGGCGGTGCTCGTGATGGTGGATGTACTTTGTGTTTCTTCACTGTTGATGCTTTTTTTTAAATAAATGTTTAATAGTAGTAAATTAGTGTAATTTTTCTTCCTAAAAGGCTTATAATATCTCAATATTCCATAAAAATGCAAATATCCCGAAAAAAGCTAAAATTTTACATCGCTGTGTATTTTTACACGACAATAAGCATCGTTTTCGCTCTAAATTTACACGCCTCAATGTAATGATGATGTAATTTTTGATTATAAACGATGTTCCGTTTTCGTGCATTGTTTTCAATCTAAAATTACACGAATTTTTCTTGCTGTGTATACCATATGTATGAGTGTGTGTGAATTGTTTGTATTCTACGAACAGTCATACGTTATTTTAGTATTGGTTTGTTTGATGGATCTACGCCTCACCATTTAGTGTCATTTATTTTATTTACATAGTATTCCGTCTCACGACATAACTTGACGAACATAATTCCTAAAATTCACTCGGTTCATAGCAACCGTTCTCCAATTTCTCGGGCACCCCACGTTCGCCAGATCACGCTCCACTTGGTCTAACCACCTCGCTCGTTGCGCCCCCGCTCGTCTTGTTCCTACCGGATTCGTAGCGAACACCTGTTTTGCAGGACAGTCGTCCGGCATTCTCGCAACATGTCCCGCCCAGCGTATCCGGCCAGCCTTCACCACCTTCTGGATACTGGGTTCGCCGTAGAGTCGCGCGAGCTCGTGGTTCATCCTTCGCCTCCACACTCCGTTCTCCTGTACGCCGCCAAAGATGGTTCTTAACACTCGTCGCTCGAATACTCCGAGTGTACGCAGGTCCTCCTCGAGCAATATCCATGTCTCGTGCCCGTAGAGAACAACCGGTCTAATGAGCGTCATATACAGGTTACACTTCGTGCGAGGGCTAAGTCTTCTCGACCGCAGTTGCTTGTGGAGTCCATAGTAGGCACGACTTCCGCTGATAATTCGCCTCCGGATCTCACGGCTGGTGTCATTGTCTGCGGTCACCAGTGAGCCGAGATAGACAAAGTCTTCGACTATCTCCAGCTCGTCGCCGTCGATCGTGACCTTGTTATTACTGGACAAGCGGGTTCGGTCGGTCTCGGATCCGCAGGCCAGCATGTACTTCGTCTTGGACGTATTAATCATCAACCCAATCCTTCCTGCTTCGCGTTTCAGTTTGCGGTAGATCTCCTCCACCGCCGCAGATGATCTGCCGACTATATCAATGTCATCGGCAAAGCAGATAAGTTGACTGGATCTGTTGAAAATCGTGCCCCGCATTTCGCCCACCGCTCGTCGAATAACACCTTCTAGCGCCACGTTGAACATCATGCAGGATAGACCATCACCTTGTCGAAGCCCCCTGCGCGATTCGAATGAACTCGACAATTCACCCGAAATCCGCACACAGCACTGCGTTCCATCCATCGTCGCCTTGATCAGTCTGATCAGCTTCCCGGAAAAGCCGTTCTCGTCCATAATTTTCCATAGCTCGTTACGGTCGATCGTGTCGTATGCGGCTTTGAAGTCGATGAATAGATGATGCGTAGGGACTTGGTGTTCACGGCATTTTTGGAGGATTTGCCGCAATGTGAATATCTGGTCCGTCGTAGACCGTCCCTCCATGAAGCCGGCCTGATGACTTCCCACGAATCTGTTTGCTTGTGGCGTTAGGCGGCGGAGTAGGATTCGGGACAACACTTTGTAGGCGGCATTGAGGACAGTGATCGCTCGGTAGTTCTCACAGTCCAATTTGTCGCCCTTCTTGTAGATGGGGCATATTACCCCCTCCTTCCACTCCTCCGGTAGCTGTTCTATGTCCCAGATCCGGACTATCAACCGGTGTAGGCAATCGGCCAACCTGTCCGGGCCCATTTTGATGAGTTCAGCTGCGATGCCATCCTTCCCAGCCGACTTGTTTCTATTCAGCTGGCGAATGGCTTCCTTAACTTCACTCATCGTTGGGAGTGGCTCGTCTTCGTCGTTGGCTACGCCGGCGATGTACCTTCCCCCACCGTCTTGATCTCCTGCATGTGCGCCGTTCAGGTGTTCATCGAAGTGCTGCTTCCACCTTTTGATCACCTCACGATTGTCCGTCAGGATACCCCCGTCCTTATCCCGGCACATTTCGGCTTGCGGCACGAAGCCTTTGCGGGATGCGTTGAGTTTCTGATAGAACTTTCGTGTTTCTTGGGAACGATGCAGCTGCTCCAGCTCCTGGAGCTCCTCCTCCTCCAGGCGGCGCTTTTTCTCCTGGAAAAGCCGGACTCGCTGCCTCTTCCGCTGTCGGTGATTTTCCACATTTCGACGGGTGCCTCTTTGCACTACTGCCGCCCGCGCGGCATTTTCTTCGTCCATCACCCTCCTACACTCCTCGTCGAACCAGTCGTTCCGTCGAGATCGCTCCACATAACCGATGACGTTCTCCGCCGCACTGTTGATGGCTGTTTTGATGGTATCCCAACAGTCCTCGAGAGGGGCTTCGTCAAGCTCGCCCTCTGCCGGCAGCGCTGCTTCGACCGATTGCGCGTAGTCTGCCGCGACCTCAGGTTGCTTCAGTCGCGCGATGTTTAACCGAGGCGGGCGCCGGTTTCGCTTGTTGTTCACTACGGAGAGTTTTGGGCGCATCTTCACCATCACCAGATAATGGTCCGACTCGATGTTGGCGCCCCGACAGGATCTGACGTCGATGATGTCCGAAAAGTGCCGGCTGTCGATCAAAACGTGGTCGATCTGTGATTGCGTTTGGTACGGTGATCTCCAGGTGTACTTGTGTGGGAGGCGGTGCTGAAAAAAGGTACTACGTACGGCCATTCGTTTGGAGGCGGCGAAATCAATAAGTCTGAGGCCGTTTTCATTGGTCAGCTGGTGCGCGCTGAACCTTCCAATTGTCGGTTTAAATTCCTCCTCCTGGCCGACCTGAGCATTGAAATCCCCGATGACGATCTTGATATCATGTTTTGGGCAACGGTCGTATTCACGCTCCAGCTGCGCGTAGAATTCGTCTTTGTCGTCACCGGTACTTCCGAGGTGAGGGCTGTGCACGTTGATGTCATCGATCATGAATGGTAAATAAAAAAAAATCACCTCGAACAAGAATCGAACTCGAGCCTACTGATTACCTCTCCGACATCTAACCAATAGGCCAAATCGTCATGCCTCGATTAATGGTGCTTATATGCCAAAATCAGGTTTAAATGCTGTGTAAATTTGTATTGAAAAATCAGATTGCTTTTATATGCCAAAGCTGTGTAAAATCATGAGTATTTTTTCTTAGGCTCACAAATTTGCTGAAACTGTATGTAATTTTTTTCACCACACAATACCTTTTACCCTTTTATTTATTCCCTTCATCAATTATTTGAATGCTACTATTGAGTCAGAAAAACTGCTGAACGCCAATAATGATCTCTTAATTTTCCGAACAATCTCCTCTTTAGTCGATTGCTGCGCTCTCCAAAAGGACATTGTCTCTCTTCTCAGTTGGTGTAATCAGAACGGTGTGGCTCCCAACATTATCAAATATACTATCATAACGTTTACTAGACAACGAAGGCCTATTAGTTGTGTACAAAATGTCAACGACTATCCTGAACCGCACATCGGTCGTCAAGGACCTTGGTATTACTTTGGACAGCAAACTCAGTTTTTCTTAGCATTTTTCCACGACAGTAGCAAATGTTTTTTGGTTCTTGGCTTCATACGCCGGAAAACGCAGTATTTCAGTGATTTCTAAAGTCTGCAGTTGGTGTTTGGACTTCTAGCCGAGTAGTCGACTTTTTCACTGCTGCGACGTCGAATTCAACTGTGTGTAGCCTAGCTACTGTTAAAACTTCGCTTTTGTCCCAAACAATAGCAGATATCGACCTGTGGGATAATGGCGTCCAAACTGGAGGAAGCACGGACCAACACGTTGCGAATTTGTTTTGGACACGGCAAAGCTGAGCTATCGGATAGCGGAATATTTCAGTTCCTTAGACTGAAAATGAATTTGTTGTCTGAAAACCTTTTGGCTATGTATAAGGAGTCGAAAGAGCATTGCGTGTATCTCAAGTTCAAATCCGAAGCCCTGCTGGTGGAGACCTTGAAACGGTTGCCTTCTTCGTTGGAATTCTTTTACGATGAAAGCAGCTCGACAACAGTGACCTTGTCTGCCGCATCTTGTGTTTTCAAATATGTGCGTGTCTTCAATCTACCACCGGAGATAGAAGATAAAGAAATTTCAGATGTGTTCTCGAGATTTGGGACTATCCAACGTATGGTGCGCGAAAGGTATGGGGCAGAGACCGGGTTTCCAATTTGGAGCGCAGTTCGGGGCATCCATATGGAGATAAAAAGTGAGGTTCCAGCGACAGTTCATGTGCGTAACTTTCAAGCACGCGTTTATTATGATGGGCTTATAAATAAATGCTTTGTTTGTGGAAGTTCAGAGCACATCAAAGCTAATTGTCCTAAACGTGTGACTGTAAGTAGCCGGATGAAAATGCGATATAGTGACGTTGCTGCTGGATCTAGTCACGTGGTGGAAAATCAAGAGGTTAGACAGGAAGTTGGCATTTCAATGCCCAAGCCCTTATTGAAAAATGAGGTAGCGTATGGGTCGTGCAACACATCGGAAAAAAACAACAGCAGCGCTAGAAGATGGCCAGCAACAGTCTACAACCGAGAAAGAAACTCTTCGTTTTGAAGAAACGGGGGAAACTTTCGAGGAAACCGAAGTGTAAGAGATTAACTTGGCGATAGATGAGAAAGAAGAGGCTTTCACGAAAGTAACTGCGGAGCGGCCGAAACGTGGACGGATTGAATTAAAAACTGACGGTAGAGCTACATCATCCAAAACATCAACAGAATCAGAGTCAGGCTCGGTCAAGACAGTACCTACGGCTAGCATTTCGCTAGCACAGAGTAAGCTAAACTGTGGAAGATCGAAGTCGAAGCAACAAAAAATGCAGTAAAAGTAGTTTTTTTTTTCACTTAACTCAATATTGTTGAGTTAATTTGAGATGACAGGAATTTTGTGTATCAGGTAATGTTGCTGTAATTCTGTTAAAAAGTTAAAGAAAGTGCATTAGAAAAAAAGGAATTGATAAAATTAGAAAAAAATTATACGTTACATAAGAAGTGAATAAGTAAATGGAGGAATTCAGTTGGTAATTTCAAAACACAGTTAAAAGTACCTACCTTATTACCTCTGGTATGGGTATTTTTAACTCTATTTTTCTTAGCTCGAAATTCCCTCTTTCGTGGAAGAAGGTTAAAGTAATACCTATCCCGAAAAAATCTAATGCATCGGGCATAACAAATCTAAGACCAATTAGCATTCTGAGTTCGCTATCTAAAGTGTTTGAAAAGCTTATAAAACAACAAATCTGTGACCATATCAACCATCATAACTTTCTAAACAAGTTCCAATCTGGTTTCAGGCCTAGCCATAGTACTGAAACTGCTTTGATGAAAGTGCACAATGATATAGCACTCGCTTTAGATAAAAAAGGAAGTGCACTACTTCTTCTGCTAGATTTTTCAAAAGCTTTCGATAGAGTGGCACATACTAAACTTGTTCAAAAACTGTTACTAAAGTATAACTTTTCCAAATCAGCCGCAGATATGATTAATTCATACCTTCAAGGGCATTCACAATCCGTTTTCTACAACGGATTGTTTTCCTACTTCTCCCCAATTGATTCTGGTGTTCCCCAAGGGTCTATCTTAGGTCCAATTTTGTTTTCCTTGTTTATTAACGATCTCCCTTCAGTTCTGGATTTCTGTTCAGTTCATTTATTTGCCGATGATGCTCAGATATATTTATGCTCCGATGGGTTATATTCCTTACAGGAATTGGGCTCTAAAATGAATCATGATCTAGCCAAAATTCATGAATGGGCAACTGATAACCTGCTGCCTATCAATCCTGAAAAAACCAAAGCTATCTTCATCAGTAGATTGACCACCACCATTACGCCCCCCATTCTCACCTTCGATGGAAAAGAAATTTCATACGTTGAATATGCTGAAAATTTGGGAATAATTTTTGATCAGAATTTCTCCTGGGATCGTCAGATAGCTACGCAGTGTGGTAAAATATACGGTTCGCTTAAAAAGCTCAACTTGACAACAAGGCATCTAGACTCGTCAACAAAACTGCGGCTATTTAAATCATTTGTTTATCCTCTATTTATCTATGGAGATTTTCTTTACCATAATGCTTCGGAAAGATCAATGAACAGGCTACGTGTAGCACTAAATTCGTGTATTCGATATGTTTTTAACTTATCAAGGTTTGATCACGTCTCACACCTTCAAAAATTTTTGATAGGTTGTCGATTCGAAAGTTTTTATGCTTACAGATCAGCGACAGTAATCCACAGAATCCTGAACACAGGCAAACCTGAGTATTTAAGATCACTTCTAGTACCATTACGAAGCTCTCGAACCGGTTGTCTTGTTATTCCACGGCACAACTCGGCTTATTATGGTAATTCGTTCTTCGTGAGAGGTATCGTAAATTGGAGCGTTATCCCTTTCCATATCAAGTTAATCAAAACTAAGTCAGAGTTCAAAAAGGGTTTATTGGCGGGGCTCACGGGTTAAGAACGACATTATCATTATCATTACGAAGTTTAGAAATCAAATAAGTATTAGGCAAGTGAACCACATAAATAACACTTTGTAACAAATAATAAGATTGTATCTTACGTTACATAATTGAAATAAATAATAATAATAATAAAAAAGTGACAAAACACAACTCTAGGTTTAATTATTTCTAATATTGATTAATAATAATAATAATAATAAAAAAAAAATTCTGAAAAAAAAGAAAAAAAAATAGGTTGTATTGTGCTCACAATTGCAGCATATTTGGAGTGCAAATTTTGGGCACCATATCAAGCGATACAATCAAAGAAAATCGAGAAAGTACAACGATTCTTCGTCAGATATTCATTACGTCCGCTACCATGGAACAACGGATTTGAGCTTCCGCCTTACGAACAACAGTGCTCACTACAAAATCTACCGACACTGGCATCAAGGCCTGATTTTCTACAACGGCCTTTCATTTTCGACATCATTCAGAATAAAGAATTGCTGTCGTTCCTGCCATTTAATGCTCTTTCAAGAACAACTCGGTTGCAGGAATTGCTAAGACTTTCTCACCGACGAACTCTATATGGTCAGAACAATCCTTGTGCTGTAAAATTCAACGAAATTGCTAGTGAGTTTTGTTAATACTTACGATTTCGGCAGAAGAAAGCTGCCGCTCCGTCGGCGAAACCAAAACAGTTTGTTTTGGTTCCGCATGCTTTGAGTCAATTCGCAATTGAAACAATAGCGGTGATGATTGATGATGACAGCTGATGATGGTAAACACGGTACAAATGTTTACATCATCACACTGTTAAGCCAAACAACTCTACTTAGGTTTGTGGTAACACAACAGTGTTGCCAAATATTCTGGGTAATAAAACCAAAGCACTCATTGAGAAATGAGTACTTTCCCGGCTAGGGAATATAAGAAGTGGAAACTGACAATTAGCTATCGCTAATTAATATAGTTGTATTCTACTGACCTCACAGGCGAAACATGAATAAAGATAACTCTATTCCACCACTGAAACCTGCGTTTTCAACAAGTTTGATTTTAAATCAAGGATAGGATAGTTGATTCTCTGTAAATAATTTGAAGCATCTGCAAAGATTGTTAAATAAAAAAATAAAAATCTCTACTCTCATTCAACAGGAAGTTTTGAAGAAAAATATTGTGTTCTGATTTTGCGGAATTATTATATAATAGTTTCACAAAATTACAGATACTATGCTATGTACTGGTTTTTTTTTTAAATTTCATCACATATAAACATCGGATCAACTTTATAAGAATGTTTGTTGAGTTGACGCTCCTGATGACCCTTTTTTTAAATGTAGATTGTCAGGAAAAAATTTAAAACAATTTTTACTTTGATTGCATCACATAAAATAGTTGAAAATATGAAACAAGCAGGTTTACGAGATGAACCAGCTGAAAGCTGAAAATCTCTATAACATAAATATTTAAAAAAAATCAAACAAGCAAAGATAAGACACTGATAAAGATAAGGTTTGAAGAACCTCTTAGCTGAATGAAACTTTGATTTGAAATTAGTAGATGATTCCTTGGAATTCAGCCTGAGTATTTGAAAACCCTAATAATTACTAGTATTTCACTAGCTACTTGCTAGCATCCTCAGTGGGTTATCGACTGCTAGTATACTGCTAGTATTTGGTATTTTCGAATACTGTGGCTGGATTCAAAGGAATCGTCGACTACTTTGAAATCATCAAACAGGCGTTATTTGACTTTCAAGACACTGGAAGCATTCTACTTTCTCAATCTGTATCTCGCACGGCAATCCCCGGTGCACAGTCGATCAATTCCTTTAAGATCACATCCATTCTGATAAGGAAAAATAGCGGTGATATAATTCATTCCCGTCTCACTCCTACAGTTACCGCGATTTAAACAGACAAATCACTATAGTGCAGGACCTTGCCCGAAAATGCCTCAAACTGTGATACGATGAGATGGACTAGTTTCTCTGGAACTCCTCGTCGTCTGGTTTCATCTGGGAGACTGCAACATTTCCGGCCTGTTGGATGCAGGATATCCTTGTGAAGGCCCCGAAGGTAGGAGACCTGACAGAGTACCGGGCGTTCATGTGTGGACCACATCACTACGCTACTTCCCAGGAAACATTTCTGTAGGTATATTTTTCAAAAACTTTGTTATACGTCTAATAAACATTATAGAATGATCGTATGAAACGTGAAAAAACAGCATTTACCTACCAAAGTGGAGGCAATATACATACATATTTTCAACTTCTGGCTAAAACGATATGAGTAGGGGAGAGGCGGGCTATATGCGCATATTAAGGAAAACACTCATTTTCTCCCATATTCCAATAGATAGGAGTCTGAAAACTATATATTCATGAGCGGACATCTGTTTTATATACGTTAGAGCATTTTTTCTGTTAA
Source organism: Uranotaenia lowii (assembly GCF_029784155.1). Lineage (NCBI taxonomy): Eukaryota > Metazoa > Arthropoda > Insecta > Diptera > Culicidae > Uranotaenia > Uranotaenia lowii. The sequence goes on from NC_073692.1 coordinate 57,730,712, forward strand.
AATCTCTTACAGTTTTTGTGAAAATAATTTTATAATAAAAGAAATCAAAATACAGTAGTTTTTCGATTTTATCACGGTCAAAAAAATTTTTACCGTGAATATGGCGAAACCGTGAATTTGGCGGAACAAAAAATGAAAGTGGAAAAAAGGATTTTTATTGTATTTAATCAATAATTTAAAATATTTTCAGCAGTGAAAACGTTTTGTATCAATGAATTTTGATAATAAGATGTAATTATCAAAGATTACTAAACACAAAGGATCGATTTCAGTTCAAATTATTCTTCTCTATAGCAATATTAATATTTTTTCTCGAAATAAAAACATGTAGAATATTCATTTGATTGTCTACATCAAATTAAAGTGAATTATTTAGTTTTTATAGAAATGTTACAGTCTCTTATGTCGATTTTGAAAAAGAGTTCAAAGAAAAAATCATCAAAAAAATTTCTTCTGCAAATTTCAAATTTCAATATTTTTATCTTCACACCTTTGATTAACTAAAAAGTTTACCTTATCACACACATTTTTTAAAATTTCTCAACTTTGACTTTCAAAGTGTGTTTCTCGAAATTTGCTGAATGGGCAGATAATTTTTTTGTTTTTCATAAGTAAAAAAACAGTCATCTTAGTCCTTTGTACATATTTTAAGACAAAGCTAGCAGAATTTCATTATGATCTTCCAAAATTATCCATTCAGACAATACTAAAGGGTGTCCAATCAGAATTGCGCACACCATCTTTTCAAATAAACAAATTAAACATAGAAATCTGAGACACTTATCGCTTTTCAAAAACGCTTAAATTCACCCACATCTTTATAGGATTTGCATAACAATAAAGTTTCCCTTTTTAGAGCGGCTAATCAAGCACAAATAACAATACTAGCATTAGAATGATGTTAGAACACTTATGTCAATTATTTCAAGTGTTTTTAAAATTCAAATGACGATTTTAAACACTATACAGCTAAAAAAAGCAATTCAATGGCATTTTCATATTATTGAATTCTTATCACCATAACATAAACCATTAGAAATATCAAGAACAAAGACGCTCTACGCTTTTGAACGAAAATTAAGGTCCTGGAAATGGTTTCGGAATGATTTCCAAAAAAGCGTGATAAAATCGAAACAATAACCGTGATAAAATCGAGCGTGAGTTTGGCGAGTATTGATAAAATCGAATAGTGATAAAATCGAAAAACTACTGTAGCCGATTTCCGAAACTGGCGGGCTAAATGCGCATATTTATGTTTTTAGCTATATTTCATTACCACTTTTTTTTTTTTTTTGGAAAAATTTCAAGAGCTCTCAAAACAAAATTTTGAAAGTCGAATTATAATTCTTGATTGAAGTTTCCTACGCGGAGTGAAAATTTCCTGCTTATTCGGTCGTCAATTGCCGGACTGTTCAGCGAAAATAACTGAAACCATCGAGAAGTCGACAGATCTACAGCAACTTGCTTTACCGTCGCCATCTCCCAAGGCTATCATCCCTATCCGAGGACGTCTTCCTGTTTGCCCTAAACATCCGGGTTTGGAAACCGCCGGGGCACATACTCGAGGGATCCGGCGCTGTTTGCTGCAACCGAGGAATACAAGTTGGCCCAGAATTCGATTGGTCTTGCTCTCAGACGTCGCCATCTTACTTTGGAAGAGGACCACCTGGTTGGAGCTTATCAATTACCTACGGACATAAATTGCCAAAAGACTTGTGAGTTTTTCTTTCTTTTTTCACTTTTTACTTTTTCTATTTTTTCCCTTTTTGAATATTTCGGGCATCGTAAGCCTTGTTCATATTGAAAAACGGAAGGCATTCGTGTCCCCGTTTTAAATATGAGCGAGGGCGGGAGGTTTCAATCAGCAACTGTGGATGATGAAGATGACATCTTCGAGAATGAGATGCATTTGAAGGATTCAGTTGAAGCTGGTCCCTCAAATGCAGACCATTCTCGGATGATAGAGAGTTCTTCATCACCCATTATTGAGGATAAGACAACCCGGCTCCGAACCTACACGGATGGTATAACTTTTTCTGGTCCTTGGGTGGTCTTCATCCGGCCCAAAAAAGATGGCAAACGGCTCAATGTGGTACAGATCACCAAAGATCTGGCGAGGTGGTCCTCCGTGACCAGCATTACTAAGGTGCGACCAGACAAGTTGCGCGTAGAAGTGGCTGACCGAAAGGCTGCCAATGAAATTGTTGCCAGCAATTTCATTAATTTAGAATACCAAGTTTTTATTCCGTCTCGAAACGTGGAAATTGAGGGCGTGATTACGGAAATGAGTCTGGAGGCAGACTACGTTAAATCCAACGGCGTTGGTAAGTTTAAGAGCCTCGATTCAACCTCGGTTGAAATCCTGGATTGCCGACAACTCAAAACTGCCAGCGTCGTAAATGGAACTAAAGTGTACTCGCCTTCAGCCTCATTCCGCGTGACCTTTGCGGGAACCGCCCTCCCTCACTTCGTTTTGATTGACGGAAAGTTGAGGCTTCCTGTGCGACTCTTTGTGCCTCGCCCAATGAGTTGCAAAAGGTGCACTAAACTGGGACACACTGAGTCCCATTGCTGCAACAAGGCACGCTGCCCTCGTTGCGGAGATATTCATGAGGATGGAGCGTGCTCAGCAGTAGAACAGAAATGTATCTATTGTGGGGGCTCACCTCATGATATCTCTGTGTGCGAGGCATTTCAGAGTCGATGGGATAAGGAGAGGCGCTCTTTGAAAGAGCGATCCAATCGTTCTTACGCCGCCATTTTAAAGAGCGCTTATCCCCCGAATCATCCATTGTCAGGTAACATTTTTGCTTCTCTGCCAGTTGACAATGAGGACTCTACAGATGAGGAGACACCCTTTGTTTTCGTAGCTAACTCCCGTAAACGTGCGAAAACAGCTACTAAGTCCTCCAAAGTACCCAATAAAATACCAACAATCAGCCCCCCGATAAACGTCACTAAAAAAACGGTTGCTACAAAAAAAGAAAAACAAATTCCCCCTGGATTCCGCACGGCTTTTTCGTCTCAAAATAATCCTCTACCCGCGGGGACATCATCTTCAGAGAGAGCTCCAATAAATAACGTAGTTTTGTCAGAAACATCTTCTCAACCAGGACTCTTTAAATTGTCTGACATTCTTAATGGAGTTTTCACGTTTTTTAACATATCTGAATCCTTAAGAGGCATTGTTACTACAATGCTCCCCGTAGTAAAGTCACTTTTGAAGCAATTGATGCAAACTTGGCCCCTTCTTTCAGTTTTTATCTCTCTCGATGGCTAATTTTCGCCGAGAGGTCGGAGATATCACTGTTCTACAGTGGAATTGCCGTAGTTTAATCCCTAAGCTGGATACGTTCAAATTTCTTCTTCATGAAACTAGTTGCGATATTTTTGCCCTTTCCGAAACATGGCTTTCTTCTCAATCAAACATCTCATTCCACGATTTTAACATTATCCGTTTGGATCGCAACGATTCTTATGGAGGGGTGCTTTTAGGGATCAATAAGCATCATTCTTTCTATAGAATCCACCTCCCTTTATTAGGAGGAATTGAAGCTGTTGCATGTCATATAACTATAAGAGGAAAGGACATATGTGTTGTCAGTTTGTACTGGCCTCAGAGAGTTGCAGTGAATCAAAGTCATCTAGAGGACCTGTGCTCAGTGCTCCCTGAGCCAAGGTTGATCCTGGGTGACTTCAATTCACATGGAACTGTCTGGGGAGAACAAATTGACGATAGTCGTTCTTCTCTTATCTATGACATTTGTGAAAGGTTCAATTTATCAATTTTGAACACGGGTGAAAAAACACGGATACCAAAACCACCTGCAAGACAAAGTGCGATTGACCTCTCACTCTGCTCAAATTCACTATCATTGGATTGCCAGTGGAAGGTAATTCCTGATCCCAATGGTAGTGATCACTTGCTAATCAAAATAACAATCGCCAATGGGGTCATCACTTCAAATTCAACAAATATACCGTATGACCTCACAAGACACATCGACTGGAAAAAGTACTCGGACGCAATAATTTCAACCATCAATTCTGTGGAAGTCTTACCTCCGTTGGAGGAATACACCTTCATTGCTCACTTGATTTACGAAAGTGCAGTTCAATCTCAAACAAAACCCATTCCAGATCCATCTTTTCGTCGGAGGCCTCCCAATCCATGGTGGGACAGTCAGTGTACTAAACTTTACGAAGAAAAATCGAACGCTTTTAAAATTTTTCGGAAACATGGAACCCTGGATAACTTCAACACGTATTTTTCTCTTGAGCAGCAATTTAAAAACCTGATCAAGGGGAAAAAACGTGCGCATTGGCGTAATTTTGTGGGAGGTTTATCGCGGGAAACATCCTTAAGCACTTTGTGGAATGTGGCACGAAGCATGCGTAATCGTTCTCACACGAACGAAAGTGAAGAACATTCGCATAAATGGATTTTCAATTTTGCTCGGAAAATCTGTCCAGATTCCACACCTGTGCAAAAAATCATCCGAAGTGTGCCTCCGAACAGATGTGATTTGGATTCCAGCTTTTCGATGATAGAATTCTCTCTTGCTCTCCTTTCTTGTAACAATTCAGCTCCGGGAGTTGATAAAATAAAATTCAGCTTGTTGAAAAACCTTCCAGATGCCGCCAAATTTCGCTTGCTGAATTTATTTAATCAATTCTTGGAGCATAACATTGTTCCCGAAGATTGGAGACAAGTGAGAGTTATTGCTATACAAAAGCCTGGGAAACCTGCGTCCGAATTCAACTCGTACCGCCCTATAGCGATGTTGTCTTGCATTCGGAAGTTGATGGAGAAAATGATTTTGTTCCGATTGGATAAATGGATGGAAACAAACGGTCTCCTTTCAGATACTCAATTTGGGTTTCGCAGGGGCAAAGGGACGAACGATTGTCTTGCTTTGCTGTCTTCAGAGATACAAATGGCGTACGCAAAACGTGAGCAAATGGCATCAGTGTTTCTAGACATAAAGGGAGCTTTTGATGCAGTCTCAATAGAGGTGTTGTCAGACAAGTTGCACTCCCGGGGTCTGCCTCCTCTTTTGAACAACATCTTATACAGCTTGCTCTGTGAGAAACATTTGAACTTTGCTCACGGAGATATTGCAGTCAGAAGAACCTCTTACATGAGCCTCCCGCAGGGTTCATGTTTGAGTCCACTTTTGTACAACTTTTACGTAAGTGACATCGACAGTTGTCTCTCTGAAGGCTGCACTCTAAGACAACTTGCAGATGATAGCGTAGTGTCTATCACAGGATCTACTGAGTTTCATCTGCACAGACCTTTACAAGATACTTTAGACAGATTATCAACCTGGGCTTTGGGGCTTGGGATTGAGTTTTCTCCACAGAAAACGGAGATGGTTGTTTTCTCTAAGAAACGTAGACCTGCTCAACCTAAGCTTCAACTCCTAGGCAGACCGATCACTCAATCGAGGTGTTTTAAGTATCTTGGGGTTTGGTTTGATTCCAAGTGTACCTGGAGAGCCCACATTGAGTATCTCAAAGGAAAATGCCAACAGAGAATGAATTTCCTCCGATCAATCACTGGCACCTGGTGGGGAGCCCATCCAGAAGACCTTTTAAAATTGTATCGAACAACTATTCTCTCAGTGATGGAGTATGGTAGCTTCTGTTTCCAGTCAGCTGCCAAAACTCACCTCATCAAACTCGAGCGTATCCAATATCGTTGTCTTCGCATCGCTTTGGGCTGTATGCCCTCAACGCATAACATGAGTCTTGAAGTTTTGGCAGGCATACTCCCACTTAAAGATCGATTCAATTTATTATCACTCCGGTTCCTCATCAGGTGTGAAGTCATGAACCCATTGGTGACTGTAAATTTTGAAAGGCTACTTGAGCAAAATTTTCAATCCAGATTTATGTCTGTATACCATGTCTTCATGTCCATGCAGGTAAATCCTTCTTCGTACTCTCCAACTCGTGTTATCATCCCAGACTACGACAACTCCTCTGTCCAGTTTGATTTGTCTATGCAGCAAGAAATTCGTGGAATCCCTGATTTGCATCGTCCACTTTTGATTCCAAGAATTTTCGATGCTAAATATAGACACGTCGATGCTGACAAAATGTACTTTACCGACGGGTCTCTAATAGAGGAATCAACCGGATTTGGTGTTTTTAACGAAATAGCTAGCGCCTCATATAGCCTCCATTCTCCATGCTCTGTATACATTGCAGAGTTAGCAGCCATTTATTGGGCGTTGGATAGCGTCGATTCACGGCCAGCAGGACACTACTATATTATAACGGACAGTATCAGCTCTGTTGAAGCAATCCGTTCAATAAGACCGGGAAAGTACTCACCATATTTCCTCGGGAAGATACGGGATATTCTGAGTTGTTTATCTAGACGTTGCATTGCCATCACCTTTGTTTGGGTCCCCTCACATAGTTCGATAATGGGCAATGAGAGGGTAGACTCTCTGGCAAAAGTGGGGGCGTTAGAAGGCGACACGTATCACCGTGAAATCGTCTTCAACGAATTTTACTTCTCGGTTCGAAGAAACTCTCTTGTCAACTGGCAGCGCAAATGGGACGAGGATAAGTTGGGTCGGTGGCTCCACTCGATTATCCCAAAGGTAAGCCTTAAACCCTGGTTTAATAGATTGAACCTGAGTCGGGATTTTATTCGTATATTTTCCCGTCTCATGTCCAATCATTATTCCTTAGACGCGGTACTCTATCGTTTTGACATTGCTGGCAGCAATTTGTGTAGTTGCGGCCAAGGTTACCATGCCATCGAGCATATTGTCTGGTCGTGTGAGGTCCATCTTGTCGCCAGAACGAATTTCATAGACTCCCTTCGGGCCCGAGGAAAACCACCTAACGTTCCAGTGAGAGACGTGCTAGCTGTGCTAGACTTGGACTACATGTTCGAAATTTACCTTTTTCTAAAAGCTATCGTTCTCCGTCTATAATTCTTTTTATTTTCATATTTCCCTTTCTATCTTCTGTTTCTTTAAACAAAAAGTGTTACGATAAGCAAACAATTGTAAAAACAAAATCAAAGAGTTTTGCTCCTTAAAACCGAAAGGTACGAGCCGTTTCAAATAAAGATCTACAAAAAAAAAAATTACCACTTTTAATATTTTGATATTATTTAATTGAAAACGGTAGAAACGGATGTTAAGCATACGTCAAGACTGAAATTTTGGTGAAATTTTCTACATCACTAGTTTTTTTGCATGAAACATAGTTGAGTATGCCATATGGCCATATTTCATGGTAATATTTTGTTCATATCGTATTTTTCTCGGATCAGTATGAAGTTCTTATTTTTTCGCTGTAAGATCGTGATTTGGGCGTAGATTTAATGTTTAAATGATAAAAAGTAAAAAATTTATAAGACTAATCTATTTTTCCTAATATAGGCATTTAACATGCCTTGATATGGGCATTGAGAACCTGTCTCTTATTCCAATGTCTTATCATTTACAACTTTGTCGAAAGCTTCAATTTGTTGAATTTCCGATTTCCAGATGAATTAGAAAGAAATACCATCAAAATTTTTGTTCCCAGAATCTGTACGAACGATAATTAAAGTTCAATATATTCTAACAAAACTGACTAAAATCTTGTTTGAATTTTTAAATTTTTTCGACTTTATATAACAATTAAATTTTTTCATGCCATGTGTTAAAAGCGTATTACCCTCAAACTGCACTAATTAGATATGATGAATCTCCAGCCATATCGTCAATCGGCTGTATGCGCATATTACCCAACATGCGCATTTAGGAACACTTCCCCCTATACGATTTGGACGATATTCGACACCATATACATACGAACTGAACACGGAAAATAATAAAAAGGTAAAATTTACCGAGACAGCAAAGGTGAATGCTCGCAAAAGCCAAAAAGGTAACTTCTACCTATTCGAGGTGAAACTCACCTCACAGCGAGGTAAAATATACCTGAAACGAAGAATGAAAAAAGGTACAATTCACCGAGAAAAAATGTGAATCCAAAAAAGGTAAATTTCACCTCGTAGCAAGGTGAAGTTCACCTGAATTGAGCTGAATCAAAAAGTATAATCCACCTAGAAAGAAATGTAAATCCAAACAAGGTAAAACTTACCTCGTAGCGAGGTGAAGTTGACCTGGATTGAGCTAAACAAAACGGTACAAATCATCTCGAAAAAAAGTAACTATTTGACGAATCCGTTTATTGAGGTTAAGCTGTTTTGCCGTTTAGGAACAAGTTCTTTAGTTGTGCTGGTTCTCTTCATAATACTTTGCTTTTGTTTCAGATCGGCCCACAGAGCTTCGTGTTGTATTCCCGTCAGCCTTCAGATATTATTCCGGACAAGCCGGACCTGACAAGCTTGGCGAACAAAGGACTTGCCTCAACAATTTTTAAAGAACACGGTGATATGTTTCAAAAATAAATATTAGGTAACAGTCCCTATTTATTTCAAATAAATACCAATTTTTTCATGAATTGTGTTTTTTTAAATTGATTATTATTGAAGAAACCAATCAAACAAACAAGCATTTACCTTTTAAATCAGTGAATGGGGAAAAAGTATTATTTACTATTTTGCTAGGTGAATGAGAAAATGGTAAAATCTACCTTTTTGCTAGGTGAATTGAAAAAAGGTAAAATTTACCTTTTTGCTAGGTGAATGAAAAAAAGGTAAAATTTACCTCGAAAGAGGGGTGGAAAAAATTCACCTCGCAAAAAGGTAAATTTTACCTTTTTTTTATTTTCCGTGAATGAATACAAGAGACCACAAGTTTTTTCTCTCAACGCATGCGAACCGTTGCCAGCGACAATATTTGCTGCCTCTGCCATTGGGCAGTTCTTGCAAATACACCATCTGATTTTTAGCAATCTGGTTACACTGCTGGTCGCAGAGAGAACAACAAAGCTGTTCTCTCACTTGATCCACGCGGAAGAAAGCAAAGGAACGAAATCGTCTTCAAAATTTGTAAACATGGCGGGCTTTTTATCATATCCGATTTAAACCATTTAATCGGAATTCGAATAACGATTTTTACGACCTTTTACTTGAGTTATCATTTCTAATGCGATTTTATGTTTGCTGGGTTACGAATAATACTCGAGCAAATTAATGAATTCAGGTCTCTTTTCTCTTCTGCTTTGATTTCGAAATAGCAGTCGACCGAGTACAGTTCATTTGAACAACAGAAAATAGACAAATGAATAGAAATTCATGTTAATATTTTTGAATGCAAATAAATAACCTAGCTGCAGATGGTTATTGTGCCGTCCTTTTTCACTGTTTTAATGATTCAGAAATAAGTTAAGATCAAAGGTAAAAATCAATTATTACTAAACATTCTGAATCTTTTCATGAAAACCGTTTGAGTATGTTTGAAATTTCATTCACTTTTGAGCCACAGCCAAGTCTAGCAAGTTTCGTTGCCTCGGTCTCTAATATTTCATAACTGTCATTTCCTACCGATAGAGAGAGACCTCCACTCAGCTGTCACGCAACACTTTATGCGTATTTACCGAACGACCAACCAACGACGACGGACGCGAACGATCGTTGGCAGAGCTTGATCGATGGCCACCGGGCGTTTGAGAACAACAGAGACCCGGGCCAGACTAATCGATCACTGTCCTACGATCTCTCACAGCACACTCTATCCATGGAAGCGGGTTGCACCGTATTGATCATTGTCAGTTTGCTCTCGGCACTTTCTACTTAAACGGTCCTCTCTTCATCTGCCTGTCTGTAGGTTGACGTTTGATGGTTTCTTCTTCTTGTTTTGAGCTTCTATTTCTGGAATAGACCTGTGGAGGAGTCTGCTGTCGATCGATCGTGTGGGATTCGCGGAACTGTTCGTCATAGGTATAATGAATCACCTCATCGCTGGAAGGCTCTATTTGTTCCGAGTGCAAATTGAACAGCACTTCAATTGAGAAAATTGATTCGGTACGAGATGTTCTTCACTTACTTGATGTGTATGATTTATTATAACTTGTTTCCACCTGTAGGTACGTTCTAATCGATCATTACTTTAACAGGAAATGTATGGAATTCGTCGCTAACTTGGAATTGAAGCTGGATGCTCAAAAACGTATTCACGAGAGCCGTGTAGAAGAACCGTACCCATTGCAAAAAGCCGCATGAAAAGAAGCCGTGCGCTGAGAAAAATCAAACAATGAAAAAAACCATAGTGTATATCAACTGTACCCGAAATCTTAAGATATTATTTTTTTTTGGAAAGTTTAATGAAATTAAAAATTATGAAAAATCTTAAAAATTCAACAGATTGTTATGGTTTTTCTGCCTACAAGGTGATTCCACTAGTAAGCTTTTGGCTCTGAATTGACTAGTTGAACTGAGTTGAACGAAGAAAAAATCAGTCGAAAGCGACGAGGAAAAAAACAATAAAACGCTCGCTTGGATATTAACCAGGTAATAAATCATCTGCAGGTGAATATAAATTTTGTTTCTCGTACCGCCCTCGACTTTCATCTATACTAACCACATCCACATATAGGCTCACGGTTCTCGAATTGAGGCTCTTTCAGCAAAAATCTCAAACTCTGAATGTATTTTAAATGTGTTGGAAGATTTTTTGAATTTCAATGAATTGATTAGATTTTTATAATCCTTTTGCTGTTCAAATCGAATACACCTTTTATTGTTACAAATGAGGTTCTTACTGACTGCTATTAAGTTGTTCCATTATCTCCCTCGTTCGGATCAATTTTATGACAGGTTGTCAAATTTCCCACAATAAATTAGAGCCGTTCCATTACGATGTTCGGGTTTGAGCTATCGAAAGAGTTGGTGCCGTGAAGAATGGTGCAGGTGGTGTCGAAGCCAGCCAACGGAAAGTAATGGCAGCTGTAAGTGCTTTCAAATCTGTGCCTCGAGTCTTTGGTATGGAAAAGGAGTAGGAGGGAGCACAATTTTACTATAGGGTAGGATAGGTAGGTAGAATGGAATTGAAGCAGGGCGGGTGCTGACGTGATAAACATATTTACACTGGAAAAGACATGTGTTAACACAATTCGAGTCTTGTGTATTTCGAATTTTATTGCTACCCTGCCAAGTGCGAAAGCAAGAGCCGAAAACGGTGTTTTTCTTAATTGTTATTTGATTAACTTACTGATGCTACGTTAACTGAATGCTAAATCCTACAGTAAATGTACAGTTGAAAATTTTAATAGAATTTGAAATATTCAAATGCATCTATTGTTTACATCTTTTGCTCGGACTAACAAGCAAAATGCTCTGATATTAAACATTGGCCATAATGAATCAGCTCGACTCTCACCTGGCTTTCTGACCTGGCATCCTAAATATAACCTCCACCCGTTAGTACCAAGCTCAAACCAGCCATCATACTGACTACCGTGTCATAAAGATGACAAAACGAACTGGAGGAAGAAAAGTGCTAAATAATATGGGAAAGATCAATATTTACCCGGCAACGAGCGGTACACACACACTTGAGGTAGCTACGGTTAAGCGCGCAAAGATAACTCCGCTTGCTTAAGCAGCCAACGAGAAGGAAATAGCCAAGCTAAATCGATTATAAAACTGACTTTACCAGCTACGATCCTTATGAAATTTTCCTGCGAATCTTTGATGTGGTTAAGTTATTCCAGCATTGAAATTTTTTCTGTGTAACTGAAATTCAAAACAAAATTTTGCTTGCTTATGCTTATGATACATACACAGCCAGATCTTGTTAGCATCCCAGTGAGTAGTTAAAGTACATTCACTACTCATCTTAACTCGGCCGGGGTCACTGTGCAGTATTAGACCAGTACCAAACGTTCCATGAATATAAAATTAATTGTGTTCCTTGAAAACGGTCTTTGGGTTTTCATCCTGTGGTGTGAAATGAGGTTTTCCTGCGCAGAAATCCAAAACGTTTAGCCGTTATAACAACAAAAGACTCCCAAAATATACAAACACTTACCATTAAATCAAAAATAGTTTTTTAACTCATTTTCAAGATGATCGATAGTTTTAGAGAAACATGAGGATCAAAGAATAGGAAAAACATAAGTCGTAAATATAATGAATTTCTCAAAAAAGATACAACGACTAACCGACAGGACATGAACCCGCAATCTCAGCTTCAGTACAACGACGCGTTTGTCAATTACACCAAGGTGAACGTGATGTTATTGGCTAAAGCGCCGTTGTTCTGAAGCAGAGATTGCGGATTCAAGTCCTGTCGGTGACGGCTTATGTGTTTCCTTTTCTTTGATCCTCATGTTTCTCTAAAATTATCCATCATCTTGAAAATTTGATAATCATAACATTTGATTTTATTTTGATTTAGATTTTAACTGTAAATCTGATTATTTTAAAAATCTTAGGGATATCTTATCTTTGCGTAGCCCCCAACCTTCTGTTGTATTTCTAAGCACACAATTTTTATTTATCGGAATAGCAACAGCAGCAAAAAACCTACAACAAATGATTTTCATTATTCTTCCCAAATCAAGGCTTACTTAAGCACAAAAACTTTGCACATTTCATATTTTATTCTTTTATGGCAATCAAAGCATGCTGTTGAACTCTTCGCGTCAAGAATTCAAACAAACCCATGAATAAAAACCAATATTTCTCTAGAATTATCACATGGTTATAATTCTAAAGTTTTTTAAAATGTATTTACGGTTGGTGGAATGGTTGAAAACATTTTTTTTGTTGAAAAATTGCTGCGAATGCCATCCACAAAATGTTCCCAATATTTACCCTCAATATTTATAGTTTTCTTCATCACTAACCGAAATTGCTTTCACTGGCCTATTTTCTGCATATCAAACCAGCTAAGAAAAAAATCAATCTTCACAGCACCGGTCATATATGAACTAATCAGAATGTGTCACGTTCATCACTCCTCCTAACCATACATAAGTATTCCTAAATACACTAGGAAATACTTCGGCAACTTCCACCGGTCACTTATTGACACATTTTCACTAGTTTTTCCTAGAATTGCTTGTTAAACTTAAATTCCAATAAAATTGTTGATGGATGAAAAGAAAAACGTGCGCGACGCCGAAAAGTCATGGCTTACTTCCAAAAATGCAAAACCAAACACAATTTTTTAGAATCAAAAACTTGTTTGCCACGGCTTTTTGCCAAGAGTACGGTTTTTTTCACGGTTCTCGCAAATCAACACCAGAGTTTTCAAAAAAAAATCTGTGTTTTGATTATAAAAAATCCTGACGTTCTAAGATTTTATCCAAAACTTATGTGATGGTTTTCTGTGACGTTTTTTTCAATAATTTCAATAAAAAGTCATATCAATTTGCGTCTTTTTAACATTTTTATTAAGAAAAATCAGAGAACATTAATAATCTAATCATATTTTCCATTTAATACTTAAAAATTAAAATGTATAACGACGTAAAAAAAATTCGAAAAAACGTATGCAATTCAAAAATGTTGTGGAATCTGTGAGTATTTTCAGAATTCTGTGTTATGTCATGAAAATTTGCTCAAAATTCTTTGAAATTATAGATTTATCTATGATTTCAGTAACCTTGACTACCACGTTATTTAAGAAAAATATTTCAAGTCCTATTTACATGCCAACAGCGAATTTAATATCGTGTAAAAAACCTTTGTACATTAAAAAATATATTTCAAATTTGTTTCAAAAAATTGAAACTCAAGAATATTTCCATCATTGTATACTCGACTTATTAAGATGAAAAAAATGGTGTGTAAAAGGCAATTCAACTTAGATTCTGTCGAAAAATTAAGTTTTTTTAGTCAATTAGAAGCAACTTAAGCAATATTTTCATCATGTATACTAGAGTTATTTCATTTGTTGAACATGCTCTAAGAACGATTAATTGATCCGAATCTTATTGTAACTTCAGGGCTTTTTAGTTTTGCCTTGTGAAAGCTCTGAAAAATTGATGATTATTTTGAGAAAAATGACCAATTTGATTTTTTTTGTGTTGTGTTGCTTATTTCGATAAAAAAAAACCTAATCATAAAGAGGAAAAACTTTGATTTTTTACGGTGTTAGTTTGTGATTTTTTTTTTAGATTTTCCTTGAAAAAAGCGGGACATTTTGAGGAAAAAGCGGGACAGCGGGACATTCAACAAAAAAGCGGGACATGTCCCGCTTTTGCGGGACGGATGGCAACCCTACATTAATCTTTATTTTGTTGATTTGCTCTAAACACTGATCTGAGAGAAATTGCAACTCAATCAGAGTTGACGCTGGGAGCCTCAAGGCACAATTTCGTATTTCTTACCTTGGAAAACGTTTAATTCAAAATATTCATAAAGATGCTTTTGTCTAAAAAAAATATTTGAAACGTTGAAATCTGGTTATCCGGAATAAATAATTCTCTGGGACTCTTTCGGAAAACCGGTGGATTTGAACTGAAATTGTTAAAATGAGTCTAGAGTAATCAAATAATTTACCATTAAAACAATCAACATTCATGTTTTTTTACGAACATTTCCAGGTTTAAAATAAAATTGGGTGAATTTTGTCAATCCTATATTTAAATATCTAATGAATGAAAAAATCATAATTTAATAAAAATACAACTTAAATCATTATCACTGATATGTTTTCAAAAAATGATAAATGTAAGTTTTTTTTCTAAACAAGTCAGTCAAGTTTACGTTTTAAAAAATGCTTTTATCCTTAAAAATGACAAATTATCCTGCAATTTCAAACATTATTTTCAAAACTTTTTTCTAACCTTCGAAAGAAAACTTCTTTAAAAATACAAACGATTGATCGTTTGCTTAGTTTGTCAATTTTTGTTGAATATTTCTATTTCTTGATTGCTTTTAAATCACTTTTTCTTATTCAAAACCAAATCTTGTCGCTTGGAACTTCAGACTTTAAACACCATCATAGATTTCAATATTAAATTTGGATGTTAAATTTTTCTTTTTCATATGATTTTTTTTTTACCCTTGAAGTCAACCACAGTCTTTGGAGAAGTATCGAGATATTACTTATCGGTAGTTTGGATTCTTATTTCCTTTTCAATTCCAATTTTTATTTAATTTGGATTTTCTTCGTTAGAAATGAAATCCCAGAATAAAAACGAAAATTAAAATTTTAGTTTCCAATTTCTTGTTTTGAAAACCTTTGTTTTGACGTCACAACGTTTGCAAAACAATTTTTTGGTATATTGTATGTAAGTTTTACAGGTCATATCGCACATTTTTAAAAATTGTACATTATAAGGTCAAAATTTAATTCTCTACAATTTGAAACCAAAAGTATATGTATAGAATAAAAAGTTAACAAAATATAAGCAAAAGGAATCGTGACGTCACAACGCGCCTCTTTTCTCACTTTTCAGTTTTTTTTACAACGCCGCAATTTTCTGCTCTTCTATTTGATCAAATTTTATGAAAATTTCAGGAAAATATCGATTCATTACAACTAACAAATTGCTGTTTTTGATTTTTTCAAATTTTGATTTCAATTTATTTTAGAGCGAATCAGTTTCGTGACGTCACACCGCACCATTTTTTTAAAGCAGGGTTTTGCAAAACGTTGTGACGTCACGAACATGAAATGAAATGAAATAAATCAAAGTAGAATCTTAAAATGAATGCTTAGTTTCCTTAAAATGCTTAAAAACTTAATAAATAATGTGATTTGGTGATGGAATCGATCCATTTATTCCCAAAAATAAAAAAAAATTAAATCTCAAAGGCCCATATAAGTAGATAAGGTTTGCAACACTGCTCACATTAATGTTATTCGAAGTTTTTTTGTGCGATCATGTGAATATTATATAGGAAAAAACTAAACTAGGAAATATTTATTCGTAAAAGCGTTGAAATGTGTTTCTGAATCTTTTTAATCTTTAATTGCAAAGGAAAGGAAAAATAAATGATAATTTCAAAGCTTTCGATCTTTTCAAAGATAGTTAATCGACACTAGAGTGCCTAAATCAGCCATCTAATGAAAATCTTATAAGTTACAAGCTCAAATAGATCCTAATAACACAAAGTCCAGTGCCAAATTCGGGGATTGGCCCTCGGAAATAGAGGGCCAAATGAGCCTAAATTTTGTATGGAATTATGAGAAATTGGGTTTGGAAGGACATTAAAACCAAGTTATGCACCAATTTCTGAAGTCCCTATCGGCTGATTTGTTTTAATTATAGTCATTCACAAAACTTTCATTATGGCAAATAGTTTATCTCAAGATTCCATTTTGACAATGGTTTAGTTAAAAGGTTTTTGAGTTTCAAAAATTAGCTTCTGATGGGTCAAATACAAAAAATACCTGAATGATCGTTAATCGACTCTAATTTTGAACGTTATAGCTGTTTTATGATAACTCTAATCGGAACGCGTTCCACAGATGAAATATTGTCAGCTTTAAAGCTTTAAAATACTCAAATTTAAAGAAAAAATGGTTGATAAAGACCTAAATTATTGACGAAAAACGGTTTTTTTTTTAACATGCCGAACAAAATCTACATAATTCCTTACAAACTTCAGGTGCGTTGCGCAACCCCTTCACTTAGAATAATCTGACCCAAATTTTGCATGAGACCTTGTGCTAGTACATATTTGAATTTATTTAATTTTGTAATTCAGTTCAAAGTCTCTTTAGTGAGATTTCATGTGAACACGGGGTTCGATTTGGATTTTCTAGTGACATTCTTTGAGGTGGAAATTTCAATAAGGGCAGTTCTATTAAATAATTTTCTATGAAAATCTTCTGAAATTTTTAATAAAGAAAGTTAATCTATTAAGTTAACCACGTTCATAGATTTTTTGAATCTCATTACATTTATTTCATGGAATTTATTTTGTTTGAACATAATGCTAGAAAGAAATAGAAGCTACTAGCGGTGTTTTTCATTCTAACATAGATATATGAAGAACTTAATCTTTTGCAAGATTTTTATTCAAATCACAGATAAATACCTGCTTTATGATTCGCAAATATTCTTTTACAAAATCGATGAGGATTTCATTTGTTTGGTAGTTTGTTTATTCTTGAATCAAGCGTTTTTAAGCGCTGTTTTATATGTTTTAGTAGAAATGTTAAAAAGCAACTTAATTAATGCAAAAAAAATTAGTTTCTTTAAAAACTTGATAATAGAATTCGTTTATTGAAGCACATTGTTGTGTTGAACTTGTATTGAAGAAATACTATCATAGTGTTGAAGTAAAAAGTCTTGAACGTTTTCGAAAAAAAGTAAATAAATTTTCGTGACGTCACAACGCATTCTTTACCCGGGTACAACTCACAACCTGCTGAACCGATTTTCAATCCAAAAATTGCATTAAATTCCACTCAAAAAGTTTGAAGAGACCTCCAATCTTCGACAATATGTGAAATTTCAGTTAATCATAAATTTAAAAACAGTAGAATTTTCGTGACGTCACAACGCTTAAAAATAGTTACTTTTATCAACGATTCTAGAGCGTAAACTTGCTGTAGCTGTTATTTATTTTATATCATGCTTAAAAGATGGCTTTTCTACCATCATTTTGCAGTAGTTTTTTTTTGACATAGCTAGATTTTCGACAAAGTTATGTTATAAATAAAGAATATTTGCAAAAATTAATTTAATTTCATACTAAAATTTTTAAATTTCAACGTTAACATACTAAATTCTAAAAAAAAGGTATCTGAAAATCTTTTAATGGAAAATGACACTCAAGAAATAACCTTTCTAACGCTATGTAATTTATTTTTGGATAATGAAAAATAAAAATCGGTTCTCCAGTTGAGGGGTGCTTGGAATGGGTCATATATTTCTAAATACCAAACATGATTTGTTTTGGTTGCAGATGGTTTATGAACTGAGATGAATCCTCTATGAATTTCAGAAATTGATGAGTCATAAAAGTAATTAGCTGTTGAAAAAAGGTATGTCTCTTTAACCCTTCATTTCATGATTTTTTATTTTTCCTTAAAAATCATTTTTTACAGTTGGAAATGATGAGTACATCAAGAAAAAAAATTAAAATAAAATACGATTTTTTATTTTTTCCATACATTAATTGTTGCAAATTTGTTACTTTATGAAACGAAGGGTTAAATTATGAATTAAACCAACATCACTGCTGGACCTAGCGAGTTATTGTTTTTTTATTTTAAGATAATTTTATTGAAATATCACTAAACGATATAAAAATGAATTAAGTTATAGTTTCTCACATCGTGAGATAGTTTTTTAAAGTTTTTAATTCTCATAGAACATTACTAAAATCGAGCAATAGATGTACAAATTTTCAAAATTTTCGATGCCTTAAAAAACTTTACCCATTATGACCCACTGGATTAATGATATCACTAACAAACTTTATTTGCTTTTAGTATGGTATACCAACAATGTTGGTATAAACATATTTAACATATTCAACATATTTTTTTAAATAAATATTTTCATAATTCAGTTACCAGTCTCAGCTAAAATGCATCAAAATGCAAATCAAAGATTCACCTTTTATATCTCGTTTCAAAATGCTGGAATATAATTGTTTTGTTTAACGCGTTTGTCCATTTCAAAATTTTATCCATACAAACATTAAATTTTATGATTTCAGCTAGTAGATTTTTTTGTAGAATTTTTATCCCTCAATGTATGCAGCACCATTATGCGTTTTCTTTAAAAACATTTTCGACATAATATATGTAAAATTCAATTCGAACAAAACAAATATTACTGCAATTGGTGCTTTATGCATTACGCACAAATATATCATAAACTATAAATTTTCACATATTTTCATTTGATTTTTCACTAAAATCAAAGTTAATTGTCGAATTTAAAAAATAAACTGGTGGAACCAATAGTTTTTTTGTCTACTCAATTTGATGTCCCATCAACCTGAAAATTTTTAATAACCATTAAAAAACATGTTCAGTCTCGATTCCACAGGAGAAACAAAATGATGTTGATCTCCAAAACCAAAATTAATATTTTATTATGTTAACGTTACTCAAAAGTTCTGCAAAAAATTATGGATAAGTTTTGAACCAAAAGTAAACTTTTTAGGTCTCAAGGTTTGAAAAGTTTTTAATTCACATATTTCTTCTTTTTTGCAGGACATTTCACTTCACATAAAGTATAAACAACTGGAAAGTTAACATCAAGATCATAGAAACAATATAGTCACATTAATAGATTTTTAAAATGATACTGATAATTTTTCGAAAGTTACTTGAAGAAGGATGGTTCAGCTCTTCCCCAAATTTCATTGTGGAATCCAACTGCTAACTCCAGTCTCAACGAGGCTCTACCGAGTGGCGTGGGCAATCATAAGTGGGCCCCCCACACTCGTGGCCAGGGCTCTTAAAAAGTCACCTTCACTCGAACAAGCCCAGCCAGCCAGCGAACCTGTACCAAATTTAAATACAAACCTCCAGTAGTGACTGGACAGTACTGTTGTAGGCACACTCCAGTAGCCGAGAGCCCCGTGATCCACTCCAATTGAACCAAACGTAAACACACTTTCTTCTATGTGATGATGTATGGATCCCACTGAACAGATTCCCGTTTGGAAAGGTACGCAAGGCCTCTCCATTCATGACTTGCGTGAAACGGAAGTAACATGATTGGTAATATTTGTCTTCCCCGATGAGCCGTGGAGCTACACACCTCTTCACGTGGAGGGTTAATTTTTTTTTTTTTCATTTCATTCATTCAT
This sequence comes from Uranotaenia lowii, assembly GCF_029784155.1. Taxonomy (NCBI): domain Eukaryota; kingdom Metazoa; phylum Arthropoda; class Insecta; order Diptera; family Culicidae; genus Uranotaenia; species Uranotaenia lowii. The sequence continues at coordinate 57,750,369 of NC_073692.1, forward strand.
TCCATTCCTAAACGATCGGTTGGTCCATCATTGAGGTTTGTTCGATCACCACTGCACCAAGATGATGTGCCTGTTGGTCTGCTCAGCAATGGGTGAAGAAGTAGAGGTTGCGAAAATTACAAGATTCCTATCTTCGAGCGGCTTGCGCAGGGTCGTCCGTTTAGTGATCGTTTGAAGGCATGGGAAACTAGTTGAGCGCTCAAATTATCCAACCAGCCAAGCAGCCAGGGGAGTAATTATGTTTAATCAAATAATTACTGTAATTTCGAGGCTTGTGTGTGGCTGCGTAATTAGCGCCACTTTGAGCAGAGTGACATAACTACCGGCCACGGCCTCAATGACGATGATGACGATTTGATTTGAAGAACGATTGGAAATTCCACTTTGGGACTTGGGGCTTTGGTGAGGAGGTGAGTTAATATTACCTCGAGTTTGAATGTCACTCTTTGCGAAACTTACATATATCTTCACGGAGTTTAGGTAGGTACATATGTTTAGAGTTTCAATTTCTAAGTGTTCAAACACCTATGATCAATGATGATCTTTAAAAAGACCATAATATATAGTTACTCATTGGCTCTAAACGGTAAAAATTGCTACATAATAAAAACAAACTTATTAAAACAAAATATTTTTAGGTTTCTCGTAATGACTTTTTTTTTAAAAAAAAAAGCTAATTTTCCAGCAATCGCTTAGCTTATTTTCAAAAGTGATGGAAAATATTAGAGAAACATGAGACATCAAAGATACAAAAGATACAACGGTTCACCGACGGGACTTGAGCTCGCAATTTCCGCTTCAGTACAACGGCGCGTTAACCAATTACACTATGCTGAACGTGATGAAACATGCTCCATCGCTCGATCTTCTATCGATACACTCCATGTATTGTCAACATTTTTATTTTCAGAACTCAGGGCCATTAGACATAAAAATCAGGAGTATGAGTATTTGCGGTATGGCGTTTTTGTGGTATACTAATGCCATATCGGTCGTACCTCACAGGTATCGCAGAACACGCTTCAGGCTCTGCCAGTGCCTATTCGCCGGGCTGGCCTGGTATTTGCTCAGTGTGCAAACCGCTGCACAGATATCTGGCCTCGAAGATGTCGCCAAATATTGAAGACAACCGATCAACTCCTTGAAAGGCTGTTCGGTATTGAACTCACTATCGTCTAGCTTCGTCCACCAAACGTTGGTATCTCAGCGTATCATGATGGTGAAATCAGATAACCTCTGATAAATCTTTGCTGGCAATCAGGATGTCATCCACGTACGAGATTATAATAAGTCTTCGATTGCATTTTCTGCCTTGATTTGCCGATGTGATTTTACTCATTGCGTTTTACAGGACAAATTGCGACCAAAATACAATCTTTGAATAGCCATAACTTTTTTGTTTTCATTCCAATCGAATTGCAGTCTTCACATGAAATGTTAGTGTTAATTGAAATTTTAATAAAATCCAGCATTCAATTGGTAAAGAAAAAAATGTTTGATGAAAAACCAGTTTTTATGCTTCTTCAGAACACTATGTCTCAGAATCCTTTTCAAACTTGAGATGCAGTGTGTTGATAACTGGGAGCACTGCAGGTGGTGCACTTTGCGACGAGGATCGTCGCTGTCAACCGAGTGACGTCTAGGTGATGGTCAATTTGCTGATCGTCTTTTCTGCTGAGTCACCGACGCTGGAAGTATCGCCGAGTTTTACTACGAAATCAAAAATCATCGAAATCCACAAAGTATATCTATCTAGATTCAAAGTTTATTATATTGTATACTCTCAAAGTTTAGGATTAAAGTTTATCGATTGTATCCAGTAAAATACTAAAACTACAGCTGCAGGTTAGCATTCTCATTACCTAGCATTTATACTTACCTAACCATAACCTAAAATTATTTACAGTGGATAAGTGGATACGATAACAGTAATCCTCGTTCTAACGTGGTGAAAATCTGTACTGAAATACTAATATTGTAAGTTGCCTAAAATTATTATAACTTATTCGCCAGTTAAAAATATTAAATTTGCAGTTTGAAGCTGCATTTGATTTGCTATCAGAAATCAGTCTTTTTTCTACGCCCACGTTCGGAACATTCTTCAAAAATATCATGGAAAATAACCATGAAAGCGGCCAACTTTGAACACCACAACCGGAGGAAACGGATTTCCTGTGCCCAGGATGCGAACTTCCGAATTCGGCCAGCAATATGGTGCAGTGTGACTCGTGTCAAGCTTGGTGGCACCAAACATGTGCCGGTGTAACGGAGTCCGTCGAGAAGCGACCGTGGAGCTGCAAATTTTGTGTTCCGGCTCAGAACACACGAACTTCTAGCACGTCCAGTTCCAAGGCTCGTCGTCGCGACCTTCAGTTGCAGCAGCTAGAGCCAAAGCGCGCACTGGAGAGTCAAGCAAGGAAGTTGAAACTGCAGGCCAAGTTAGAGGAACTTGATGTAGAAAAAATTTATGTTGATGAACGGTTCAATCTACTCCAGGAACAAATGGATTCCGATGACAGCGAGGTAAGCGGTTTCGAAATAGATCCGCATGAGTCGCAGGTTCAAAGCTGGTTGGAATCAACACCCGAATCGGAAGGTGCAGCAAGCGAGCTCGTTCTTTCGAAAACTTCGTGCAATCAAGGTGACCAGCAACAGCCCCATACGAGCAGCACAGTCACACTCACCACTTCCGATCAACAACGACGATACACCGGTGCATTTCTCCGTAGTAATACTGGCGCACAGGAAAGCTCTAGCTCCCGTAACCTATGGAGCAAATCACACGCTTGGTCGATCATGGGCGTGCACCAGTGGGAGTCGGTTATGCTACAGCAAGGCGTTCTTCGAATGCAGGATCCGAAATCGCGCGCCAGCATCGCGAATCCAGGTACCGAGGCCACAGAATCCAATTCTAGAAGGCAAGGAGTGGAAAAGAAGCCGACAACAGAACCAGCTAGTTATCGGCGAGCATCGCTACCGGATCGACACATTTGGTGGACAATTCATCTGGGTCTCAATCGGGACCATCCAAGGAACATCCCCCGAATCATCAATCAACCAAATCGAAGGTTCAGCTAAATTCGACACCAAAGTTGAATGCCGGATGCGGTTTTCGAGGTCCAAGTGGTGCACAGCCGAAAGGTGGCAACGTCGGAACGAGGAACCAGGCGTCGTTGGGAGGTACTGGAGAGCCTTCGTTCAGCCGCCCAATGTCGGCGAACCGTAACAGCCATCCTCCCCCTCTCAACCCCCTCCAGCAAACACAAGGTAGGAACATTCCACTTAATTCTTTGCCCAGACCAATAAATGATTATAAAGCCCATGTTAATGACCACCTCGAACCATATATTAAGCAACTCGGCCTTGGCCCTAATGAGCTGCCAGTTGTTGCAAATGTTATGACCTCGTATCAACCATCCCCCTCGCAACTAGCCACACGCCAGGTCATGAACCGACCTTTGCCAGAATTTTCCGGTAACCCAGCCGACTGGCCGTTATTTATTAGCATTTTTAGAAATACGACCCTGGCGTGCTGTTTCAACCCAGCTGAGAATCTCGATCGTTTGCAGCGCTCTTTGAAAGGCGCAGCTTTAGAAGCCGTGCGCAGTAAAACTCTACTTCCCGAGTCTGTGCCTCAAATTATAGACACTCTACGTTCCTTATTCGGCCGACCCGAGCTTCTTATTGATTCCCTGTTGAAAAAGGTTAGATCCCTTCCCGCTCCTAAAGCAGACAAGCTAGAAACATTGATGGAGTTCGGTATAGCGGTGCAAAGCCTGTGCGACCAATTAGTAGCCGCGAATCAACGCGCACATTTGTCAAATCCCACGTTAATGTCTGAGCTTGTCAGTCGTCTTCCCACGCACCAGCAACTCGAGTGGTCTGATTTTAGTGTTGAGTTCAGTGAAGTGAACATGGAAATCTTCGGTGTGTTCATGGCCAAGTTGGTGAAGACTGCTAGTAGAGTGACACGTTACAGTGGGTCTCAGGTGAAGGAGGAGAAGTACAAGCCCAAGCGGGGTGCAGTGAATACACACACCGAGACTCCCAGAGAAGTTCCCAAGAGTACGCCCGAGAAGAAGTGCCCCGCCTGTTCTCGAGATCACCGGTTGCGGGACTGCAGCAAATTCAAGGCATTCGATGTGGACGGAAGGTGGCATTTTTTTTCAACAATACAACATCTGCAGGATCTGTCTGTACCCACATGGAAGAAGATCTTGCCGAAGCAGTAATCGCTGTGGAATCAACGCATGTACTAATCGACATCATCCATTGCTTCATTCAACCAAACCAGTAGCAGCTAGTGGTACTCTAGATAATTCGCCATCACATCCAGTCGCAAGCGGAAATTTCTCTCATAGTGCTTCAGAGGTTCCGTTTCTGTTCCGCATTCTACCTATTACGGTTCACGGCAATGGCAATTCGAAGGAGGTGTTCACATTCATCGACGAAGGTTCTGCGCTTACGTTGGTGGAGGAAGCGTTGGTGAAGGAGCTTGGCATTGAAGGTACCCCGCGAGAACTGTGTCTACAATGAACTGGTAAAGTATCACGAACAGAACGAGAATCGAAGGTGATTGATCTGCAGGTTTCGAGCGTGACGGGATTGAAGGCAACTCTGAAAGAGACAAGGACTGTAAAGAAGTTAGGCCTCACAAGTCAGTCACTGAATTTCGAAAGTTTAACAAAGCAATATTCCCATCTCAAGGGACTTCCGGTCAGGAGCTACAGCAATGCTACTCCGCGCGTTCTGATCGAGGTTAACAACATCCATCTCACTGTTCCGCTGAAAATCACAGAAGGCCTATTTCATCAACCAAAGGCCACCAAAACCAGGATGGGTTGGTGTGTGTACGGAGGCGTTTCAACGGGTTGATCTACTCCATTGCTGAACTATCATGCTTGTAGTTGCTCTAGTGATAAAACCATGCACAACATAGTCCGCGATTACTTTTCGTTGGAAGAAGCTGGTTTTTACCCTTCTGTTCAGATAGAGTCCGAAGCTGATAAGCGAGCACGAAGAATTATGCAAGATACGTCGTCCAGAGTAGGGGATAGATTCCAAACTGGGCTATTATGGCGATGTGATGACTTACAACTTCCAGATTCATATCCGATGGCAGTTAAACGGCTAGAGTGTTTGGAGCGCAAACTAAATCGACACCCACAGTTACGGGAAAACGTTATCCAGCAGCTCATGAACTACCAAGCCAAGGGATACGCTCATAGAGCCACAGAAGAACTCCTGAACTCCGATCCGCGACGTGTGTGGTATTTACCGCTCGGAGTTGTTATCAATCCTAAAAAGCCATCAAAAGTACGTCTAATCTGGGATGCGTCCGCTATCGTTGATCAAATATCGCTGAATAAAATGCTGCTTAAAGGACCTGATGAGTTAACAACGTTGCCTCATGTGCCTTTCCGTTTCCATCAGTTCCCAGTCGCCGTTTGTGCGGACATAGCCGAGATGTTCCACCAAATACAAATAATCTCAGCTGAGATTTCTCTGGCGTACAGACCCTCAAGAACCCCCAGAAGTCTATGTAATGGACGTAGCAACATTTGGTTCCATCTGTTCCCCGGCTACAGCGCAGTATATCAAAAATAGAAACGCGCAAGAGTTTGAGAAGGTCTATCCACGGGCGGTTGAAGCCATAGTTAAGTGTCACTACGTGGATGACTACTTTGACAGTTTCGAGACGGAACTAGAAGCGGCAAAGGTTGCGCTGGAAGTTAAGATGATCCACGCAAAGGGCGGGTTCAATTTACGTGACTGGAGATCTAATAGACCGGAAGTCCTAAAACATCTTGATGGTGGAACCACATCACAACCAAAAGATCTGAGCATAGAGAGCTCCCATGGCTTCGAACGTGTTCTCGGCATGCATTGGTTGCCCTAGGAAGATACCTTAAGCTACTCCACAGTTCTACCATCCGAAATAAATGAAGTCATTGCTACGAAAACACCTCCAACAAAGCGGCAATTACTTCGATGCCTAATGTCCTTTTTCGACCCCCTTGGTCTCTTGGCAGCATTCGTCGTTTACGGAAAAGTCCTTTTGCAAGACGTCTGGCGATTCGGAACATCTTGGGATAAGAAAATCGACGAAGAGTCCTTTGAGAAGTGGCAGAAATGGGTAGAGTGTTTTCCGAAGGTCGAAAGCTTGCGTATTCCTCGTTGTTACTTTTTTGAAATCCGAACCAGTCATTATCGGAGTTTGGAACTACACATCTTCGTAGATGCCAGCGAAGACGCCTATGCCGCCGTAGCTTACTTCCGCATTTCGTATCGAGAGGAATTCAAGTGTAACTTAATATCAGCCAAAACTAAAGTAGCGCCGCTCAAACACTGTTCTATTCCTCGTTTGGAACTGATGGCTGCAGTGCTTGGAACGCGTCTGAAGAAGTTCGTGATGGAAGGTCATACAGTTATTCCCCGACGTGTAATGTTCTGGTCCGATTCAAGTACCGTTCTTTCGTGGATTCAGTCCGACCACCGGTGATATTCGCAGTTTGTAACGTGCCGTGTAGGAGAGATATTGTCAACAACCAACATCACCGACTGGCGATGGGTTCCGTCGAAGTTAAACATTGCTGGCCTTGGCACCAAATGGGCCCTTGGCCACAACTGCAGGCAGACGAAACGTGGTTTAGTGGTCCAGAGTTTCTGCAGAAGACCGAGGAGGAATGGTCCCAACCGAGAAAGCTAACGTCGACACCAGAAGAGCTTAAGGCAACCTGCGTACATCACGTGCCCGTTGATCTCGAAGTAGTGGTCGAGTTTTCCCGATTTTCAAGGTGGGAGCGGTTGTTACGATCTATGTCATTCGTGTACCGATTCCTGGACCGATACCTGAACGGATTTCCAAACCGCGCCAGGCTACCGGGACCACAAGAAGAGCTGTTAGCAGCAGAAAATGCCTTGTTTAGTATGGTCCAGATGCAGGTCTTCCCAGAAAAAGTAGCTCTACTGAAAGCTAATCAAAATCTTCCAACTAAAAGCCGACCATACCCATATCAAGTAAACTCTACAAGTTGACACCGTACCTTGATGAACGTGGCGTACTCCGTATAGACGGACGAGTTGGAGCGGCGAAAAATGTATCCACCGGTGTAAAGTTTCCGGTAATCCTCGACAAAGATCATCCTGTGACAGAACTAATAGTCCACTATTATCACCAGAAGTACCTACACGCTAATTTCAGAACCGTTGTTAATGAGCTGCGACAGTATTTCCACATCAGTCAGATCCGCCCAACTGTTTGTTATCGATAACCCACTGAGGATGCTAGCAAGTAGCTAGTGAAATACTAGTATTGGGGCCTTTCAAATACTGTAGCTGAATTCAAAGGAATCTTCGACTACTTTGAAATCATAGTTTCATTCAGCTAAGAGGTTCTTCAAACCTTTGATTATTAGTGACCTTGTAATCCATTTTAAAAGCCAATTCTAAAAAATACGATTCTCGACCCATAATTTTTTTTTAAAATTAAACCAGATCTTACGCATTTATCATCAAATATAAAATTTCGAATTTCCCAATTTCCTTGGTCTCACCTTAGTTTATTTTTGTAGGTTGAAAGTAGAAATGTAGTAGAAAAGAATGATTTGAGGCACCCCTTTTTTGATACCCAATCGAGCTAGAACTGTGCACAGATCAGTTTTTGGGACCAATCAATTAAATGTATGCTGGACGAAACTTCAATCCAAGTTTTTGAAGATGGCATGAAGATATTAGCTGGAGATAGTATAAAAACAACTTTTCGAGAAGTTTTCATAAGTGTTCAGCATTTTCGATTAGGTACTTAATTTGTGGATTTCAGTTTTTAATTTATTCATACAAACAATAATGAACCGAAATGATTTCCTTGTGGTGCACTAAAGGTACCTATAAAGCATCAAGCACGATTCAAACGATTCAAGCATTTCTATTCGTCCTGTATAAACTTAGCCATCTTAATAACTAATAAGCTTATTCAACATACATTGAATCCAAAAGTCAAATCTAATGATTATGATCGTAAGGGTTCAAGGGGTCGATATCGTTCAATCAATGTCTTAAAAACACGGGTCAGCTTCGGATTCCTTCCAAAGAGGTGGTCCAAAGTAAACGTTACTGGGGCTTTTGGCATTGAAGCTAACGGAACATCCAAAGGAGCGATAATTGGGAAAATCTATTTCGTCCTCCATTCGGTCAGATGAAGATGGGGTTGGCTAGCTTCGAACAATTCTGAACCCCCCCTGCCTGAGCGAGTCAGCGATGGGTGATGGGTGGGTGCAAAAGCACAAGGCGGAACACTAATCACTCGAGATAATGGTCTCTAATTGAGATTACTTCTATGCTTGCTTTCCTATACGCCTCCATTCCATCCCCCATTCGATTGGTCCGTTCATCGATTCTGGTGATCTGTGACAATGATGCATCCAGTCCTGCCCCCTGAGGCTTGTATGAGCATGATTAACAATTAATCTTATTCCTACTAATGAATGATTGACCGTATTGTGTACAAGCCATTGAGCCAAGCTAGCCAAGCTCTCTTCATTCGGTTCTTCGGCTGAGTGATTCGTGTAGTGCGGCACGGATGAAACCAATCAAAGAATGTTTTCTTACACAGTCTAACACAACGAATGACGGTCGATGTTGATTGAGTTGTTGGACGATTGAAGGAGATTTGCTTTTTTTTTATTCTTGAAAAGTTTGTAGGTCTGTGACGCAGCAATGGGTTCTTAATTTCAATTTCTGAAGTCAACCTATCAATGATAAGACAAGCATTGACATCATTCACAAAAATAACAAAATTCACTAAACGACAAAAGTTTACAAAATTGACAACATTGACAAATTGACAAAACTGAAAATTTTTACAAATTGACAAAATTGAAGGAGTTGAAAAAATTTAAAAAACTGACAAAATTGGCGAAATTGAAAATAAAAACAAAATTGACAAAATTGACAAAACTGACCAAATTGACAAAATTGACAAAATTGACAAAATTGACAAAATTAACAAAATTGACAAAATTGACAAAATTGACAAAATTGACAAAATTGACAAAATTGACAAAATTGACAAAATTGACAAAATTGACAAAATTGACAAAATTGACAAAATTCACAAAATTGACAAATTTGACAAAATTCACAAAATTGACAAAATTGACAAAATTGACAAAATTGACAAAATTGACAAAATTGACAAAATTGACAAAATTGACAAAATTGACAAAATTGACAAAATTGACAAAATTGACAAAATTGACAAAATTGACAAAATTAACAAAATTGACAAAATTGACAAAATTGACAAAATTGACAAAATTGACAAAATTGACAAAATTGACAAAATTGACAAAATTGACAAAATTGACAAAATTGACAAAATTGACAAAATTGACAAAATTGACAAAATTGACAAAATTGACAAAATTGACAAAATTGACAAAAATGACAAAAATGACAAAATTGACAAAAATGACAAAATTGACAAAATTGACAAAATTGACAAAATTGACAAAAATGACAAAAATGACAAAAATGACAAAAATGACAAAAATGACAAAAATGACAAAAATGACAAAAGTGACAAAAATGACAAAAATGACAAAAATGACAAAAATGACAAAAATGACAAAAATGACAAAAATGACAAAAATGACAAAAATGACAAAAATGACAAAAATGACAAAAATGAAAAAATTGACAAAATTGACAAAATTGACAAAATTGACAAAATTGACAAAATGGACAAAATTGACAAAATTGACAAAATTGACAAAATTGACAAAATTGACAAAATTGACAAAATTGACAAAATTGACAAAATTGACAAAATTGACAAAATTGACAAAATTGACAGAATTGACAAAATTGACAAATCTGACAAATCTGACAAAATTGACAAAATTGACAAAATTGACAAAATTGACAAAATTGACAAAATTGACAAAATTGACAAAATTGACAAAATTGACAAAACAGACAAAATTGACAAAATTGACAAAAATGAAAAAATTGACGAAATTGACAAAAATGACAAAAATGACAAAAATGACAAAAATGACAAAAATGACAAAAATGACAAAAATGACAAAAATGACAAAAGTGACAAAAATGACAAAAATGACAAAAATGACAAAAATGACAAAAATGACAAAAATGACAAAAATGACAAAAATGACAAAAATGACAAAAATGACAAAAATGACAAAAATGACAAAAATGACAAAAATGACAAAAATGACAAAAATGACAAAAATGACAAAAATGACAAAAATGACAAAAATGACAAAAATGACAAAAATGACAAAAATGACAAAAATGACAAAAATGACAAAAATGACAAAAATGACAAAAATGACAAAAATGACAAAAATGACAAAATTGACAAAATTGACAAAATTGACAAAATTGACAAAATTGACAAAATTGACAAAATTGACAAAATTGACAAAATTGACAAAATTGACAAAATTGACAAAATTGACAAATTTGACAAAATTCACAAAATTGACAAAATTGACAAAATTGACAAAATTGACAAAATTGACAAAATTGACAAAATTGACAAAATTGACAAAATTGACAAAATTGACAAAATTGACAAAATTGACAAAATTGACAAAATTAACAAAATTGACAAAATTGACAAAATTGACAAAATTGACAAAATTGACAAAATTGACAAAATTGACAAAATTGACAAAATTGACAAAATTGACAAAATTGACAAAATTGACAAAATTGACAAAATTGACAAAATTGACAAAATTGACAAAATTGACAAAATTGACAAAATTGACAAAATTGACAAAATTGACAAAATTGACAAAATTGACAAAATTGACAAAATTGACAAAATTGACAAAATTAACAAAATTGACAAAAATGACAAAAATGACAAAATTGACAAAAATGACAAAAATGACAAAATTGACAAAATTGACAAAATTGACAAAAATGACAAAAATGACAAAAATGACAAAAATGACAAAAATGACAAAAGTGACAAAAATGACAAAAATGACAAAAATGACAAAAATGACAAAAATGACAAAAATGACAAAAATGACAAAAATGACAAAAATGACAAAAATGAAAAAATTGACAAAATTGACAAAATTGACAAAATTGACAAAATTGACAAAATTGACAAAATGGACAAAATTGACAAAATTGACAAAATTGACAAAATTGACAAAATTGACAAAATTGACAAAATTGACAAAATTGACAAAATTGACAAAATTGACAAAATTGACAAAATTGACAGAATTGACAGAATTGACAAAATTGACAAAATTGACAAATCTGACAAAATTGACAAAATTGACAAAATTGACAAAATTGACAAAATTGACAAAATTGACAAAATTGACAAAATTGACAAAATTGACAAAATTGACAAAACAGACAAAATTGACAAAATTGACAAAAATGAAAAAATTGACGAAATTGACAAAAATGACAAAAATGACAAAAATGACAAAAATGACAAAAATGACAAAAATGACAAAAATGACAAAAGTGACAAAAATGACAAAAATGACAAAAATGACAAAAATGACAAAAATGACAAAAATGACAAAAATGACAAAAATGACAAAAATGACAAAAATGACAAAAATGACAAAAATGACAAAAATGACAAAAATGACAAAAATGACAAAAATGACAAAAATGACAAAAATGACAAAAATGACAAAAATGACAAAAATGACAAAAATGACAAAAATGACAAAAATGACAAAAATGACAAAAATGACAAAAATGACAAAAATGACAAAAATGACAAAAATGACAAAAATGACAAAAATGACAAAAATGACAAAAATGACAAAAATGACAAAAATGACAAAAATGACAAAAATGACAAAAATGACAAAAATGACAAAAATGACAAAAATGACAAAAATGACAAAAATGACAAAAATGACAAAAATGACAAAAATGACAAAAATGACAAAAATGACAAAAATGACAAAAATGACAAAAATGACAAAAATGACAAAAATGACAAAAATGACAAAAATGACAAAAATGACAAAAATGACAAAAATGACAAAAATGACAAAAATGACAAAAATGACAAAAATGACAAAAATGACAAAAATGACAAAAATGACAAAAATGACAAAAATGACAAAAATGACAAAAATGACAAAAATGACAAAAATGACAAAAATGACAAAAATGACAAAAATGACAAAAAAGACAAAAATGACAAAAATGACAAAAATGACAAAAATGACAAAAATGACAAAAATGACAAAAATGACAAAAATGACAAAAATGACAAAAATGACAAAAATGACAAAAATGACAAAAATGACAAAAATGACAAAAATTACAAAAATGACAAAAATGACAAAAATGACAAAAATGACAAAAATGACAAAAATGACAAAAATGACAAAAATGACAAAAATGACAAAAATGACAAAAATGACAAAAATGACAAAAATGACAAAAATGACAAAAATGACAAAAATGACAAAAATGACAAAAATGACAAAAATGACAAAAATGACAAAAATGACAAAAATGACAAAAATGACAAAAATGACAAAAATGACAAAAATGACAAAAATGACAAAAATGACAAAAATGACAAAAATGACAAAAATGACAAAAATGACAAAAATGACAAAAATGACAAAAATGACAAAAATGACAAAAATGACAAAAATGACAAAAATGACAAAAATGACAAAAATGACAAAAATGACAAAAATGACAAAAATGACAAAAATGACAAAAATGACAAAAATGACTAAAAATGATAAAAATGACAAAAATGACAAAAATGACAAAAATGACAAAAATGACAAAAATGACAAAAATGACAAAAATGACAAAAATGACAAAAATGACAAAAATGACAAAAATGACAAAAATGACAAAAATGACAAAAATGACAAAAATGACAAAAATGACAAAAATGACAAAAATGACAAAAATGACAAAAATGACAAAAATGACAAAAATGACAAAAATGACAAAAATGACAAAAATGACAAAAATGACAAAAATGACAAAAATGACAAAAATGACAAAAATGACAAAAATGACAAAAATGACAAAAATGACAAAAATGACAAAAATGACAAAAATGACAAAAATGACAAAAATGACAAAAATGACAAAAATGACAAAAATGACAAAAATGACAAAAATGACAAAAATGACAAAAATGACAAAAATGACAAAAATGACAAAAATGACAAAAATGACAAAAATAACAAAAATTACAAAAATGATAAAATTTACTAAAATGATAAAATTGACAAAAATAACAAAAATTATCAAAATGACAAAAATTGTTTTGTTGTTTAATACACATCTTAGAATAAATTCGGTGTAGAATATGCCCTTTTAGTCACCTTTTTTTCGTCTCTTTTGCTGAACTGTTTTCACAAAAAGCGTTATTTCATTGATTGTATTCAATCAAACATTCTTTCTTCTTCGTCTATGCCCTTAACATGCTCCAAATGGTTTTATTGATTCAAATGAAGATATTATCATTGACTTTGCTAGACCATTGATTCCCTTTCCACGCGTACCCTTGTCCCGTAAGCAAATCTGAATGGAGTTTTACGCTTCCCTCATCAATCGCTTTCCAACTCCCCCGCACCAACGCTATAAATCTCTGCCCTCTTTCGAGGTGAGGAAAATGCGCAAAAAAAACGGCCGACTCATGATGGCTTGTTAGACCGCCTTGTGGATGATGCTGAGTAATGTGGCAGTGGATTGCTGCTGCCCTCAAATCGAGAAAATCCTATCGGGGAACAGATCGAAACCCTGCTGCCACACGTTACACAGCCCGAAAAAGTGATAAATCATCCCACATAATAATAACGATAATTCCCATCGTTTTGTCCGATCGTTAGGAAATGAAATTGTAACGTCGTCGAGTCTAGACTGTTGCCCGCGGTTGAAGGTTTCGTTTGTAGCCTTTTTTTTCCTATTTTTCCTTTAGAAGCCGAGTAGCAGTTCTTCAGAAAACACTGGACTAGACAATTTGGTAACATTTCTTTCAGTGTTGCCAAGAGTTGCATTCAATTATTATTGAAATAAAACAAAAAATTCAAATTCTCAACGGCATACTAGCCCATAAGCATATTTACATGTTCCTCGATGTTTTTTTTTATCATATTTTAAAGCTAATTCAGTACTTAAAATTATTTGCATTTTACACAGCAAAAAAAACTCATGTGAATTTGCGTTTTCGAAAATGGGCTAGAAACATGCATTGCATTGCAGGTAAGGAACTACTCCAATCACGATATTATGAAATTCGCACATTATTGGCATTTTCACAATATTGGGATAAAGGAGCTTAGCACCTGATGGCACCTTTTACACTGAAATTTTGCAACCTCTTCTTTGGGTGTTTAGTTGGAGTTCACGAGGAAATGGAAGAAAAATTAAAATTGATCCATTTCTCGATTTACATCGACATAACTTAGTCGGATTGTGGTATATGCGGCGTGTTACATTACGATTATTTGCAGTGTAAATTTTATGATATAAAAAGCATAAGTTTGTTCTTAGCCAACAACATCTTTGCCTACAAACCACGATTTGACTTCCAGACAACATTCACTAAATTGATTAAACTGGTAGCCCGATTCTTGGGTCACCCAAAAAAAAAAAGAAAGCAATGAAACCGGGAAACCGGATACAAATTGAATGATGAATATGGTAGAAATTGAGATGCTATCATGTCATGGCTCGATTGGCCAGATTCCGGGATCGGAAAAGTGGTTTCTTCCGCTCTCTCGTAGACTGCCGTCTGCCAAAGTGAGGGGCAACCTTTCAGATAATTATGAAAGCGATAATCGGCAACGAGGGTAGATTAGCAATTACGGTGCTCCTCCACATCATCCTCCCTTTTGCTTGCCTTGGCCCTCATCCAACAGACGCAAACTGACAGATGACGAGTCAGATCTACGGCAAAAAATCTAAATCACCCTAACGATGTGCGAACAAAACTGTTTCCGGACACGCGTGAGGAACTTTCCAACTCGGCCAGATCATTGCCATTTGCTGCCAAGCCAGGCCAGGCCAGCTCAGCTCTTCCGAGGACGATGAGTTGGCAACTATTATTGCCCCCTCCCCTTAGAACTTCTCTCTATAGGATTGGACCAAGTAAGATAGATTCTCATCTTTTTAGAGAAAATGGCAACAGAAAAATTTTGTGAAGATTAAAGTGATTTAGAGCTCAATTGAAGACTCTGCAGAATAGAAAAAAAATCAACTTCCCCTTTGAAACTTAGTAAAAATTACCTAGTGAAAATGAAAAAAATATCATCTTACTCTTTACTTTAACCCATTAATTAAACAAATGAGACTTGTAATATATGCAGAGAAGTCTTCATACATGAATTCAATCGTATCAGCGAACATCTCATCTTTGATGCTTTTCAATTTCTTGCTAAATTTATATTTTTGCATGAAATTTAGTTAGTATTTGTCACACGTTGCGATAACACGTGTTATAAACGCCGAAGTGTATCTACGGCGTGATATTGAAAATTTTCTTTGCAATTTTACTATGAACATTGGATTCTTGTTTTGATCTCTACGAAGTAAGGTTGATTATGTGATTGAATATTACCCCGATTGCAGAAAGACGCTATAGAGGACACCATTTTCTCTCTAAAAGACAGATAATAGTGTGAGTGAGTGATCATAAGAGGTGAATCGTACCAACTCACGATGAGGGACGCATGAGTGAACAATAGTTATCACTCGTAAGTGACAGTTAAAAAGGTCAAAACGAGACGAATCACGCATTCCAAGGCACGGCGAGCAACCGGTCCTCCCAGTATGCTACTCTGGGTCCATGGGTGCAATTGGACGACTTATGATACTAAGTACCCCTACGCCATAAAGTCCACCTGGGGCCTCTGGCCATAATTCCCATCCGGACCTGCAACGAAGGCTATACCCGAGATGGGAGACCAAGTCCGCGCTTAAGCGCTCATCGGCAAACTCCAGTTCGAGTCAAACTACAGCATATATACCCTGCCTCTTGTTACGATTCAAGACTAAGGACCTCTCCTCTAACGACTTGAGATCCGGCCTTTACTCGCAACTCGAGACTAGCTTGGTTTCCACGAAAATCGTGCGCTCCGCCTCTGTTCGAGACCACGGCAAGAGACCAATGACCTCTCCTCTAACGGCTTGAGATCTTGGTTCCGCCTGGCTTGGCTCGAGGCCCTTTCCTCTTTACCCGTCCGTGTGCCGATCGAGAGCAGCTTATCCTGGAAACGCGCCTGTCATAGCACACGTCCGGGGCTTTACGAAAAACTACTCGGATGATTCCCGGCGAAGAATTAATCCTACACCGACTCAGGTGACTCACCCGCCGACGACGTGAAGTCACCCTACCCGAGAGTATTTCGCGGCGTAAATACTCTTCCCCCTACGAGTTCGACTGCGAAGAAGGTATAGTCTTATCCCCGCAGCTTCCCTCGTAGGGAGCGCGTTTTACTCAGATACTCCGATGCGGTAGAGGTATCCTATACAACGATCGCGACGTTCCTTAACAGCTCGGCATACGCAGGAGGTATTGTCTTATCTTTGTATGCTTTACTACTAGGATCGGGCGCACACTACTCGAATGCCCCCCGCCGAAAGGGCATTCTACTCCGACTGTAGTCCGGTCTTCCTCCTCCCTTTTTGGCTGGCAACCCTAGGCAGCAGCTTATCCTAGACTCGCGCCTGTCACAGCACACGTACGGGTCTTAGACGCTTGCGACTCAGATGAATCCCGGCGGTGATGTCATCCTACCCGACTCGAGAGGCTCATCCGACGGCGACGTGAGACCACTCTACCCGAGAGTATTCCATGACGTGAATACTCTTCCCCCTACGATTTCCACTGTGGAGAAGGTATTGTCTTATCCCCACAGCTTCCGTCGCAGAGGGCGCGTTCGACTCGGATACTCCGCGACGGTTACGTTGGAGGTATCCTACACACAGACGCGCGACGTACCTAGCAGCGCGGAATACGCAGAAGGTATTGTCTTATCTTTGTATGCTTTACTGCCAGGGTCGGACGCACACTACTCAGGTGCTCCCCGACGAAGGAGTCACCCTACACCGATCGCGGACTGGTGCTGATTCCAACTCCTCTGCAGGGCAGTCATGATCCGGGTGAACCCATCGCTGACCACGCGCCAATTATTGGCGTCCTCGCACATCTTCCGCACGATGTTGTCGGCTGTCGAGTTCGGTCCGCAGGCGGTAAGCATGTTAGCACGTACCTCTTCGAACCTTGGACAGCTGAACACTACGTGATCTGGTGTCTCTTCTATGTCTCCGCAGGTTAGACAGGATGGCGAAGCCACGTGTCCAAACCGATGGAGGTACTGCATGAAACATCCGTGACCAGTCAGGAACTGTGTCATGCAAAAGTCCACCTCACCATGTCTTCGATCCATCCAGGATCCGATCTAGAAATCTAGATATTAAAAAGAAGATCCACGTATACCTCCTGGCATAATGTCGGGAAACAAGGAAATTTCTTACTTGATCAAACTGCGTGATAGAATGCAGATCGAACAACTTAAAAAGATAAATAGGTTGGCTGATAACACTCCAATCAGGATTCTTGATCACCTTACCAATGTAGATGTGTGATTTACTGCCCAGAATCCATGGAATATACACCAAAAGAATTCAAGGAGGAGCTTAAGGAGACAAAAACGTTCCGACTTCGACTATCATCTTTAATATTGAAGGCGCGATAAGACCTCATAGCGTTAATTTCGGATAGATAAGAGCACGCAATTCTGTGCTTCGGATGTTTCAAGTACGGACATCCAAGAAAAAGGAGTACAACGATTGTTCTGGTATGCGGCGTATGCTGTGGAACCACGATAACACACCAGAGAAATGCCAGGAAAATACTTACTGCAAACACTGCCATGATTAGATATTCACATTCAGTCGCTAGCGAAAAGTGTCCAGGTTACCTAAAGAAGACCGAGCAATTGAGGATCAGGGAGTTAGATAACCTGCAGCTCGAAGGATGTATGAAGCAAATCACAGATCCATGACTACCGCCATGATAGCACAGAGAACAGACGTACAAGCTAGCCCACAAAACTTGTGTAAAAATCCCAACACCCTTTTTGAACTAATTTTTGTTTTTTGTACGATTACACCTTTTCGAAAACTGGGCACTTTAAAGTTGATTTGTAACTCTTGAATGGCGCAATAGATGGCACTGTTTGCAGTCAGTTTCTAGCGTATTTTTTTGGTTTTGGTTTTGAAATTTTACACACTTTTTTGACGGTTTTTTGTTCGAGCTTGTACGTCTGTTTTCTGTGATGATAGTTACGGAGATGCCTGAATGACGAACTTCGCAATAAAAACCATCAATACTTGATTGAATCCGCTAAGAAGGACAAAGCGCTCAACGCTATGAGAATCGAAGCTGAGAGACGGAATCGTCGAAATGAAAAACTCTTTAAAGGACTCTGGAACAAGGATAAACTTCTCAAAGAGAAGGGCGATTGCATCTCTTAAAGCAGCCTTGGCTGCTGCGAACATCGCTATTACTGATACTACAATAACAGAAAAAGAAACCTCAAACTCCAAAACCATTTTCAACAAAACACAGAATGTTGGAAACCAGAAATTAAGATCAAGATCTCGTTCTCCCGAAGAGTCCAATCTATTTTAGAACAAGAGGAATGGACGTCCAAGTCGTGGCTTCTTCAGGCAGGACAGACGTCTTGAGTTACGGTCTCACACTAGACAGAAAGAGAAGAGTAGATCACCGAGATATATGAGGCAGAATAAGAAGGTCATCTCAGTAGACACTCAGTCTACTTGTTTCATATCAGATGACGAAAGTAACGATTCCTCGAAAGATCTCACAAACCCTAAACAAACAAAAAACTCCAGAAATAGAAGAACTACCATAAACGCTACCTCCAGTTACAAGCGAGTCCTCTCTGATCAAAAATACCCGACAAGACAACTGAATACACCAATGTTTTTAACAAACACTATTGTGAATAGTTCAAAGCGACTGCAAATCCAAATCTAAAAACCAACTGTTCAAAAACCTAAATACTAAAAAAAGAGGGAATCAGACACAAAAAAGCGAGACGGAAAAATGAGTTTTACCCCCGTATCCCTCGCAGAACAACAATGCAGTGATAATACTCGACAATTAGGAACTAGGGATCAATTTCAGATGATCTGCAGGCTAGCAATATGTAAAGCAATGCCTCAAAATGCTAGAACTTGTGTGGAACGCCGTGCCTGCTAGCAACACGTAAAGCCATGTCACAAAAAACTAGAACATGTGCTGAACAGTACGACCAATGGAATTCTTCTGCTGTCGGGTTTTGTCACCTGATCAATCCAAGACGCTGATGACTCATCAAGCACTACATCTCTCAGTTCTACCGGAAGCTCAAAGAATTCTATTACAAATGGAACGCTTACTGCTTCAACACCGAAACAGCAACTTATCATAAGTTAGAGATACTCTACGAGTTCTACGTTAGCTATCTAGTGGAACATCAACGGATTCTACAACAACCTCGGTGACATCGAGCTGATGATTCAGGAGTACACTCCAATGGTTCTAGCGTTACAAGAAGTAAACAGAGTAGACAATGCAAGAATGGACAAATCACTTGGTGATCAATATCAATCGACTGTCAACACACAATCAAATATTTATCATTTGATGGCAATTGGTGACGCCGCCCGTTCCTGTTCACTGTTCATCAAGACACAGACTTACCTATGGTTGCAGTTGAAGTCTCTTACCCCTTTTTAGTGACAACTATTTCGACCTACTTGCCTAACCAGGAAATTCCGAACCTGCGGAAAAAACTTACCAAAGTTCTTCAGCAGATCATCGGTCATTCCTAGGCGACTTTAATGGACACAATCAAGCATGGGCCTGTTCGAATCGAAATTTCCGTCGAATTGACGTACTAGAGACTGCGGTAAAGTAGGGCTCGTAATTCTAAATAACGGATATCCTACCTTTATTCGTGGCCAAATGAGAACTGCGATCGATCTTAGTTTTACTAGTCGAATTTTGCCTTGTCGACTCCTATGGTTCACTAACCATGAGCTTACTCGGCGACCTCTATGGCTTCATGATCAAACGGTCAGGGAATTATACCGGCACAAGATAACCGAAATATTGAACCGTTTCGAAGAGGATCCAGATTATATTCACTATACAAAAATTCACAGAAGGTATTTATGACACAGCAATCGAAGCAATTCCCAGAACTAGTTCAACTCCGGGCCGAAGAGCAAAGCGATGAAGGAGTCCAGAAGTCAGGGTCGACGTTAAAGCGAGAAGGAAGGCATTGCAGGCAGTCAAGCAGTTTCCCGATTGCCATCCCGATAAAAAAGTAACACCTGAGATATACATAGGTACCGCAAACGAAGAAACCAATGTAGGCAGGTAATACACGACGCTAAGGCGAACAGTTGGCAGGAATTCATTGGAGGAGTAAACACGAAATTATGGCGATACCGAAAATCTCATGCCAATTTTCTTTTAATGTTCAGAATTAAACCAAAATTTTATATTTACAAAAAATTTAATCGGTCAAGCCTTGAGTGTAAAATTGAACGAATTTTCGATTGATGCCCTCCATCAAAGTCAGTGTCATCCGGTACCAGTTTATCAGATTTTTTTCCATGTTCTTAACATGTCCTTCTCGTCTTTGACCGTTTTCTTGCTCTTCCGAAGTTCCCGCTTCATTATTGCAAAGTACTGCTCCACCGGGCGCAGCTCCGGACAGTTTGGCGGGTTAATGTCCTTTGGAATCAAATGGACAGAATTGGCCTCATACCTACTCTTGCTGGTAAAAAACTCCAACCCCGGAATTTGCTTAAAATCGGCTTTTATATATGTACATTTCGTCGCGCATCCCACAGCAGCCATATTTTGTCAGCATCTCCTCGTAGAGCTTCCATGTCCGAGTTTAAGCCGTCGATTATTGCCACTCATCGCGGTTTGGGAAGTTCTGTACCTTATATGTAAGTATTCCAGCTCTCTTCTTTGCATTCTGGACGTAGCTCTGCGACATGCCGATCTTTATAGCCAAATTACGACTTGAGACGTTGGGGTTTGCTTTAGCCATCCGCTTCACGTTTACTCCGTCTTTTTGTTCTCCGGTCCCGGTTTTCTTCCAGCTCCTTTGCCGTGGTCCAACGTCAACCGCTCCAAAAGCCGCTTCAACATTCTGGAGACGGTGGAATACTGAATTCTCAACATTTTTCCCAGCTGCCGGTGTAACAGTTCATGAAATTTCAGGAGTTTGGAAAAAATTTGTTCTCTCGACTCGCGTTGGTTCACTTTTATTTTCGTTGAATCGGAAAACATAATTTCGAGTTTGACAGCTTGTAAAAAATGAACATCAATGAGAAAGAGTGCAAAATTGGGTTGATTTTTACCCAATGGTAAAAAAGAAATGCCCTGTTGAATGTGTTGCAATAATTTCGATTTCGTCCTTTATTACTTTAGTGATTATCGAGATAAAACACGTCTTATTTCAAATTCTAATGAAAAAAAAGTTATTCATGAGTTAATCTGAAAAAAAAAATCAAAAAAAAATTGCATATCGTATAATAATTCAAAATATCAAAAATACTTAAACCTGAGCCCTCCCACCCCCCAAACCTGAGTTCAATATTGATGTATGTGAAAAAATCACAGCTTGTCAGTACGCCAACCAAGTGGAGTACGGTTTTTTTCTGGGAGACTTTTGATGTTGGCTAATCTGATTCTTGTGCCTCCATCATGGTATGGGGGGGTCAGTTCAAAGCGAAGAACTGTTTTGTTGAGGGTAAGTTTTTATCCTTGATTTATTCGTTAAAAGTCTCCCATATACGTTGATGTAGCTGCCCATTCCAACAAATCCTCGGTGGTCGAGCGGTTAGCATCCTGAGATGGTATTTGCAAGGTCACTGCAGGTAGTGTATGATTCCCGTACCTGCAGTGATATTTTTTTTATCTTGGTTTCCACTTTATTGTGTTATCTGATTTTGGAAGATGAGTTCCCTTAAAAAAGCTTAACTTTGGGCTAAGCTGTCAATAACCAAACCTGTTGGGAGGGAGTTTTATACGGGTTGGTGGGTAAAGTTCTCAAGTTTGGGTATTTTTGTGGTCCAGTGTTGCTTGCGTCTGACAGATCTGACCGCAAGAGTTGCTACATATGTATTTTTTTCCAATGGATCATATGGCGCCTCTATATGTTTAGTTTATTTTTGTGGGTCAGCTGGTAAAAATTGAAAAAGTAAGCATTGGAGCGGTCTGACATTCGATCCAGAAGTATGGAGAGGAAAGCAGCTTCATGGCAAAAAAAATCTGGACGGAAACCGGGTCCGGTGGAAGAAACTTTGGACTGGAAAGTAATGCGTGCTTACGCAAGTAAGAAAACTGCATTAGTTCAGGATGTGCCCAAAAACGTGGATCTCCTCTCAGCCCTGTCCGTTGTACCAAGGTAAGATTGGGTCAAAAAAGATGTATGAAGCAGAGGAAGCCAAAGCCGAGTCAAAAACAAGCTGCTTGCTTCAAACCAAGAGATCTTAATTTATATGAACAACTGTTGTGTGGAAAACGTTATCATCGAATACGAAATCTATAGCAAGTTTGAAACGCTTCCATTCGCTGACATGTGTTACACTATTCAGGATGGCAAAAGAATTAAAGGGATGGAGACATAAATTTTTACCAAAAATTCGGTAAAAAGGCAATGGTTTGACAAAACTCATGTGAGTGTGGCATGCTTTCCTGCTTTCCGTTAGTGACTACTGCCACCATGAATACAGCTGATTACTTCCGAGAGTGGCTGAACCGTCTCTTGCAGCCCATGCTTTGCAAGCATGATCATTTAGTACGGATTTTGCCGGATTTGACCTCAAGCAAAACCTTTTGTAACTTTTTGGGTCATTACCAAATCGTATTTTTGAAAACATGTGAAGCCTGCAGATTCTATCAAAAACTTCACAAAAGACTGGAAAAAAGTGGCCAAAATCAACACAAATCAGCCTGTTCAAAATCACACAAATGAAATCGCTTTTTGGTCAATTGGCAAGCCGCAGATCACCTGCGGCCCCAGGACTAAGGAAGGCGTCAACAATCGTTTTCATGGCGTTTTCCTTCATCAATCTGCCCCCATCAGAGAGCAACGGGTTCAGGTTCAGGGTCCACTCCTTGCCGCGGTCCTTCTGACGGACATACGAGAAGGGGCAACAGAAATGGCCCAAAGTTCAAATCGATTTAGTATTTATGTATTTTGGTGTATGTTTCTTCTTTATTTGTGGTTTGCCATTCCGAGGTTCCTTCGAGAGGGACCGACTCACATCCGCTGCGATTCGTTCTTTCCAACCATGGTAAAGGTGGTAAGACAAACGAAAGAAGCCACGGCCGGCACCTTCATCGGAAACCTTCCCCCGGGGGCCCCAAATCGGATTGCCGGACTAACTGACACAAAAAGAAAAAAACAACAACTTCGCCGACTCTCTGCTTTTGGGGTGCTATTCGTTTCGTTTGGGTTATTCGTAACCATCACTTAAGGTTGAAATGTAAATTATAGAGAATTTTAGTGTAATTATTGTATACGCTAACCTACTCTAACCACCATTATTACGTGCACGAATACACTTTTTGGAGGAGGATACCAGCGAGCGGCATCGGCTTTTGGCTTTGGTTTGGGTTTGGATGAAGATTCCACTGTTTTTTTGGTTTGGATCGATCGACCAAAGGCCATCGGCTAAATTTGATATCAAGTCTAGCTCCAAAGCATGAAATAAATAACAGTCTAGACAAGGTTTAATTTATTAAGAAATGCTTATTAAAATTACCAGAGTCGACGTTAGAAGAATAAGAATATCTGAAAAGAGAACAAATAATTCAAAACTGAATTCTAAATCTGACAAAATTGGAGACACTTTTTCAAAAAATCTGAAAAGGGGCATTTATAATATTCTTTGAGATCAAGATTTTTCCAGATTCCAGACTTCTTGAGGAATCGGTGTGAATATTCACCCGAAAATTCCTCAAAAGTTTTTGATCAGTGCGTTAATAAAAATAAATGAAAGTTTTTTCTGAACAAAAAAAAACAACCACAAAAATGACAAAAATGACAAAAATGACAAAAATGACAAAAATGACAAAAATGACAAAAATGACAAAAATGACAAAAATGACAAAAATGACAAAAATGACAAAAATGACAAAAATGACAAAAATGACAAAAATGACAAAAATGACAAAAATGACAAAAATGACAAAAATGACAAAAATGACAAAAATGACAAAAATGACAAAAATGACAAAAATGACAAAAATGACAAAAATGACAAAAATGACAAAAATGACAAAAATGACAAAAATGACAAAAATGACAAAAATGACAAAAATGACAAAAAATGACAAAAATGACAAAAATGACAAAATGACAAAAATGACAAAAATGACAAAAATGACAAAAATGACAAAAATGACAAAATGACAAAAATGACAAAAATGACAAAAATGACAAAAATGACAAAAATGACAAAAAATGACAAAAATGACAAAAATGACAAAAATGACAAAAATGACAAAAATGACAAAAATGACAAAAATGACAAAAATGACAAAAATGACAAAAATGACAAAAATGACAAAAATGACAAAAATGACAAAAATGACAAAAATGACAAAAATGACAAAAATGACAAAAATGACAAAAATGACAAAAATGACAAAAATGACAAAAATGACAAAAATGACAAAAATGACAAAAATGACAAAAATGACAAAAATGACAAAAATGACAAAAATGACAAAAATGACAAAAATGACAAAAATGACAAAAATGACAAAAATGACAAAAATGACAAAAATGACAAAAATGACAAAATGACAAAAATGACAAAAATGACAAAAATGACAAAAATGACAAAAATGACAAAAAATGACAAAAATGACAAAAATGACAAAAATGACAAAAATGACAAAAATGACAAAAAATGACAAAAATGACAAAATGACAAAAATGACAAAAATGACAAAAATGACAAAAATGACAAAAATGACAAAAATGACAAAAATGACAAAAATGACAAAAATGACAAAAATGACAAAAATGACAAAAATGACAAAAATGACAAAAATGACAAAAATGACAAAAATGACAAAAATGACAAAAATGACAAAAATGACAAAAATGACAAAAATGACAAAAATGACAAAAATGACAAAAATGACAAAAATGACAAAAATGACAAAAATGACAAAAATGACAAAAATGACAAAAATGACAAAAATGACAAAAATGACAAAAATGACAAAAAATGACAAAAATGACAAAAATGACAAAAATGACAAAAATGACAAAAATGACAAAAATGACAAAAATGACAAAAATGACAAAAATGACAAAAATGACAAAAATGACAAAAATGACAAAAATGACAAAAATGACAAAAATGACAAAAATGACAAAAATGACAAAATGACAAAAATGACAAAAATGACAAAAATGACAAAAATGACAAAAATGACAAAAATGACAAAAATGACAAAAATGACAAAAATGACAAAAATGACAAAAATGACAAAAATGACAAAAATGACAAAAATGACAAAAATGACAAAAATGACAAAAATGACAAAAATGACAAAAATGACAAAAATGACAAAAATGACAAAAATGACAAAAATGACAAAATGACAAAAATGACAAAAATGACAAAAATGACAAAAATGACAAAAATGACAAAAATGACAAAAATGACAAAAATGACAAAAATGACAAAAATGACAAAAATGACACAAAAATGACAAAAATGACAAAAATGACAAAAATGACAAAAATGACAAAAATGACAAAAATGACAAAAATGACAAAAATGACAAAAATGACAAAAATGACAAAAATGACAAAAATGACAAAAATGACAAAAATGACAAAAATGACAAAAATGACAAAAATGACAAAAATGACAAAAATGACAAAAATGACAAAAATGACAAAAATGACAAAAATGACAAAAATGACAAAAATGACAAAAATGACAAAAATGACAAAAATGACAAAAATGACAAAAAATGACAAAAATGACAAAAATGACAAAAATGACAAAAATGACAAAAATGACAAAAATGACAAAAATGACAAAAATGACAAAAATGACAAAAATGACAAAATGACAAAAATGACAAAAATGACAAAATGACAAAAATGACAAAAATGACAAAAATGACAAAAATGACAAAAATGACAAAAATGACAAAAATGACAAAATGACAAAAATGACAAAAATGACAAAAATGACAAAATGACAAAATGACAAAAATGACAAAATGACAAAAATGACAAAAATGACAAAAATGACAAAAATGACAAAAATGACAAAAATGACAAAAATGACAAAAATGACAAAAATGACAAAATGACAAAAATGACAAAAATGACAAAAATGACAAAAATGACAAAAATGACAAAAATGACAAAAATGACAAAAATGACAAAAATGACAAAAATGACAAAAATGACAAAAATGACAAAAATGACAAAAATGACAAAAATGACAAAAATGACAAAAATGACAAAATGACAAAAATGACAAAAATGACAAAAATGACAAAAATGACAAAAATGACAAAAATGACAAAAATGACAAAAATGACAAAAATGACAAAAATGACAAAAATGACAAAAATGACAAAAATGACAAAAATGACAAAAATGACAAAAATGACAAAAATGACAAAAATGACAAAAATGACAAAAATGACAAAAATGACAAAAATGACAAAAATGACAAAAATGACAAAAATGACAAAAATGACAAAAATGACAAAAATGACAA
This sequence comes from Uranotaenia lowii, assembly GCF_029784155.1. Lineage (NCBI taxonomy): Eukaryota > Metazoa > Arthropoda > Insecta > Diptera > Culicidae > Uranotaenia > Uranotaenia lowii. Next base: position 57,777,228 of record NC_073692.1, read on the forward strand.
AAATGACAAAAATGACAAAAATGACAAAAATGACAAAAATGACAAAAATGACAAAAATGACAAAAATGACAAAAATGACAAAAATGACAAAAATGACAAAAATGACAAAAATGACAAAAATGACAAAAATGACAAAAATGACAAAAATGACAAAAATGACAAAAATGACAAAAATGACAAAAATGACAAAAATGACAAAAATGACAAAAATGACAAAAATGACAAAAATGACAAAATGACAAAAATGACAAAAATGACAAAAATGACAAAAATGACAAAAATGACAAAAATGACAAAAATGACAAAAATGACAAAAATGACAAAAATGACAAAAATGACAAAAATGACAAAAATGACAAAAATGACAAAAATGACAAAAATGACAAAAATGACAAAAATGACAAAAATGACAAAAATGACAAAAATGACAAAAATGACAAAAATGACAAAAATGACAAAAATGACAAAAATGACAAAAATGACAAAATGACAAAAATGACAAAAATGACAAAAATGACAAAAATGACAAAAAATGACAAAAATGACAAAAATGACAAAAATGACAAAAATGACAAAAATGACAAAAATGACAAAAATGACAAAAATGACAAAAATGACAAAAATGACAAAAATGACAAAAATGACAAAAATGACAAAAATGACAAAAATGACAAAAATGACAAAAATGACAAAAATGACAAAAATGACAAAATGACAAAAATGACAAAAATGACAAAAATGACAAAAATGACAAAAATGACAAAAATGACAAAATGACAAAAATGACAAAATGACAAAAATGACAAAAATGACAAAAATGACAAAAATGACAAAAATGACAAAAATGACAAAAATGACAAAAATGACAAAATGACAAAAATGACAAAAATGACAAAAATGACAAAAATGACAAAAATGACAAAAATGACAAAAATGACAAAAATGACAAAAATGACAAAAATGACAAAAATGACAAAAATGACAAAAATGACAAAAATGACAAAAATGACAAAATGACAAAAATGACAAAAATGACAAAAATGACAAAAATGACAAAAATGACAAAAAAATGACAAAAATGACAAAAATGACAAAAATGACAAAATGACAAAAATGACAAAAATGACAAAAATGACAAAAATGACAAAAATGACAAAAATGACAAAAATGACAAAAATGACAAAAATGACAAAAATGACAAAATGACAAAATGACAAAAATGACAAAAATGACAAAAATGACAAAAATGACAAAAATGACAAAAATGACAAAATGACAAAAATGACAAAAATGACAAAAATGACAAAAATGACAAAAATGACAAAAATGACAAAAATGACAAAAATGACAAAAATGACAAAAATGACAAAAATGACAAAAATGACAAAAATGACAAAAATGACAAAAATGACAAAAATGACAAAAATGACAAAAATGACAAAAATGACAAAAATGACAAAAATGACAAAAATGACAAAAATGACAAAAATGACAAAAATGACAAAAATGACAAAAATGACAAAAATGACAAAAATGACAAAAATGACAAAAATGACAAAAATGACAAAAATGACAAAAATGACAAAAATGACAAAAATGACAAAAATGACAAAAATGACAAAAATGACAAAAATGACAAAAATGACAAAAATGACAAAAATGACAAAAAATGACAAAAATGACAAAAATGACAAAAATGACAAAAATGACAAAAATGACAAAAATGACAAAAATGACAAAAATGACAAAAATGACAAAAATGACAAAATGACAAAAATGACAAAAATGACAAAAATGACAAAAATGACAAAAATGACAAAAATGACAAAAATGACAAAAATGACAAAAATGACAAAAATGACAAAAATGACAAAAATGACAAAAATGACAAAAATGACAAAAATGACAAAAATGACAAAAATGACAAAAATGACAAAAATGACAAAAATGACAAAAATGACAAAAATGACAAAATGACAAAAATGACAAAAATGACAAAAATGACAAAAATGACAAAAATGACAAAAATTACAAAAATGACAAAAATGACAAAAATGACAAAAATTACAAAAATTACAAAAATGACAAAAATTACAAAAATGACAAAAATGACAAAAATGACAAAAATGACAAAAATGACAAAAATGACAAAAATGACAAAAATGACAAAAATGACCAAAAATGACAAAAATGACAAAAATGACAAAAATGACAAAAATGACAAAAATGACAAAAATGACAAAAATGACAAAATGACAAAAATGACAAAAATGACAAAAATGACAAAAATGACAAAAATGACAAAAATGACAAAATGACAAAAATGACAAAAATGACAAAAATGACAAAAATGAAAAAATGACAAAAATGACAAAAATGACAAAAATGACAAAAATGACAAAAATGACAAAAATGACAAAAATGACAAAAATGACAAAAATGACAAAAATGACAAAAATGACAAAAATGACAAAAATGACAAAAATGACAAAAATGACAAAAATGACAAAAATGACAAAAATGACAAAAATGACAAAAATGACAAAAATGACAAAAATGACAAAAATGACAAAAATGACAAAAATGACAAAAATGACAAAAATGACAAAAATGACAAAAATGACAAAAATGACAAAAATGACAAAATGACAAAATGACAAAAATGACAAAAATGACAAAAATGACAAAAATGACAAAAATGACAAAAATGACAAAAATGACAAAATGACAAAAATGACAAAAATGACAAAAATGACAAAAATGACAAAAATGACAAAAATGACAAAAATGACAAAATGACAAAAATGACAAAAATGACAAAATGACAAAAATGACAAAAATGACAAAAATGACAAAAATGACAAAATGACAAAAATGACAAAAATGACAAAAAATGACAAAAATGACAAAAATGACAAAAATGACAAAAATGACAAAAATGACAAAAATGACAAAATGACAAAAATGACAAAAATGACAAAAATGACAAAAATGACAAAAATGACAAAAATGACAAAAATGACAAAAATGACAAAAATGACAAAAATGACAAAAATGACAAAATGACAAAATGACAAAAATGACAAAAATGACAAAAATGACAAAAATGACAAAAATGACAAAATGACAAAAATGACAAAAATGACAAAAATGACAAAAATGACAAAAATGACAAAAATGACAAAAATGACAAAAATGACAAAAATGACAAAAATGACAAAAATGACAAAAATGACAAAAATGACAAAAATGACAAAAATGACAAAAATGACAAAAATGACAAAAATGACAAAAATGACAAAAATGACAAAAATGACAAAAATGACAAAAATGACAAAAATGACAAAAATGACAAAAATGACAAAAATGACAAAAATGACAAAAATGACAAAAATGACAAAAATGACAAAAATGACAAAAATGACAAAAATGACAAAAATGACAAAAATGACAAAAATGACAAAAAATGACAAAAATGACAAAAATGACAAAAATGACAAAAATGACAAAATGACAAAAATGACAAAAATGACAAAAATGACAAAAATGACAAAAATGACAAAAATGACAAAAATGACAAAAATGACAAAAATGACAAAAATGACAAAATGACAAAAATGACAAAATGACAAAAATGACAAAAATGACAAAAATGACAAAAATGACAAAATGACAAAAATGACAAAAATGACAAAAATGACAAAAATGACAAAAATGACAAAAATGACAAAAATGACAAAAAATGACAAAAATGACAAAAATGACAAAAATGACAAAAATGACAAAAATGACAAAAATGACAAAAATGACAAAAATGACAAAAATGACAAAAATGACAAAAATGACAAAAATGACAAAAATGACAAAAATGACAAAAATGACAAAAATGACAAAAATGACAAAAATGACAAAAATGACAAAAATGACAAAAATGACAAAAATGACAAAAATGACAAAAATGACAAAAATGACAAAAATGACAAAAATGACAAAAATGACAAAAATGACAAAATGACAAAAATGACAAAAATGACAAAAATGACAAAAATGACAAAAATGACAAAATGACAAAAATGACAAAAATGACAAAAATGACAAAAATGACAAAAATGACAAAAATGACAAAAATGACAAAAATGACAAAAATGACAAAAATGACAAAAATGACAAAAATGACAAAAATGACAAAAATGACAAAAATGACAAAAATGACAAAATGACAAAAATGACAAAAATGACAAAATGACAAAAATGACAAAAATGACAAAAATGACAAAAATGACAAAAATGACAAAAATGACAAAAATGACAAAAATGACAAAAATGACAAAAATGACAAAAATGACAAAAATGACAAAAATGACAAAAATGACAAAAATGACAAAAATGACAAAAATGACAAAAATGACAAAAATGACAAAAATGACAAAAATGACAAAAATGACAAAAATGACAAAAATGACAAAAATGACAAAAATGACAAAAAATGACAAAAATGACAAAAATGACAAAAATGACAAAAATGACAAAAATGACAAAAATGACAAAAATGACAAAAATGACAAAAATGACAAAAATGACAAAAATGACAAAAATGACAAAAATGACAAAAATGACAAAAATGACAAAAATGACAAAAATGACAAAAATGACAAAAATGACAAAAATGACAAAAATGACAAAAATGACAAAAATGACAAAAATGACAAAAATGACAAAAATGACAAAAATGACAAAAATGACACAAAAATGACAAAAATGACAAAAATGACAAAAATGACAAAAATGACAAAAATGACAAAAATGACAAAAATGACAAAAATGACAAAAATGACAAAAATGACAAAAATGACAAAAATGACAAAAATGACAAAAATGACAAAAATGACAAAAATGACAAAAATGACAAAAATGACAAAAAATACAAAAAATGACAAAAAATGACAAAAATGACAAAAATGACAAAAATGACAAAAATGACAAAAATGACAAAAATGACAAAAATGAC